>NC_135418.1:26691524-26994024 GCF_051991245.1 Festucalex cinctus | reverse complement strand
GATAGCAGCAGGAAGTCTGGCGCTAGCTAGCGTGTGCGTCAATGGCTGGTGGGTCCTGTTGTCCTTATTTCTTGTCTGTAACCTTCTTACCAGAATCAGCTATAGCTTGTTCCTTCTCAAATGTTTGTTACAAATGTTTGGGCGGTGTTTCCTCATCCGCACGTTACCACATAGCACTCGTAAGTTGATGTTGCGCTGCTAAGCCCGAAACCGGAAGTGTCACCATTTAGTTTCACAATAAGAGCGGGTAGCGGAAGTGATGTTCTAAATGACGCTAATCTTAACTGCGCTAATTTAATTTGTGTAAATTGTTTCGGATTTCGAACAATTCGCTTTTGGAACAGCCTTCTGGAACGGATTATGTTCGAAAACCGAGGTTTGACTGTACTTGGAATACTTGTAGACAACTACAATAAACTGTTCACTTCACTAGTACTAGTAGTCGTGAGAACAAAGGCGTGCGAGTGCACGGCCCTCAAACTCCATGTGAAGAGATATCGAAAAATGCTCGAACGGCTTTTAATACAGAGCGACGTTTTTCCTGGAACTGCAGAGTGCTAATTGGGCTGTTTTAATCAAGCGCGTAGAGCAGAGCAGAGCGGTGATGTGCTGTGCTGCCTCCTGCGTGTAATGGCAACGTAGATGGAAAGTGACAGCCGCTCCTCCATCAGGAAGACTGCACGGCCACGCGGGGAAGCACCCGCACAGTAGCAGCCCGGTCACATGTGCTTGGAACCACGTTTGTACACACAGTACTATACATAATCATGTACGCATACTGTATATGACAAAGATCTGTCTTAAGTCAGAAAAAAAAAAGACAGAAAACATCACTTGTAGCTGTCCTAACTCCCACTAGATAGAGTGTAAAAAAAAAAGAAAAAGTGTACATGTTGTTTGGTCACCCGAATCTACCTATCTACCGACCACCCCCCAGCAGCCTCGCAATCATCAAGCAAGTGCTTCTGCCGCATATCTGGCAGAAGCACACCACCCCTTAGAGAACTGCTCATCATTAGAATGGAACCTTACAGAGAAACAATCTTCCGGGAAAAATGTCTGGAGATAATGTGGCCGAGTAAAAGTCGTCTTACAGATTGTACTCGTCCTCTAAATTGCCGAGGCTGTTTCATTGAAATTCAAAGAAAAGTGTTTTGTTTTGTTTTTCTTTTCTTTTTTTTTCTAGGCTATGAAAGCATTTGATAAACGCTGATGTACGGCACTAGTGTGACACGCCAACATTTTTGTGTGCATTAAAGCAAAGCGTAACCTCTTCGGTCTAATTGAACGCGCACGGCGGCGTATACGACAGGGAGGCACCGGCATCCCGGCTCGTTAGTACAATATCTGCAGAAGGTCATACAATCTGCACGTGCAAAACAAACAAAAACAGCAAAACATGGGGGGAAAAAAAGAAAGGAAAAAAAAAAAGACAGACTGTGGCCTGTCATGGGGAACTTGCATATATTTGGAGATGCACGACCATGCTTGAACATGCACGCACCAGCGCAGGGCTAATTGTATACGTTTCGTGTGAACACGGGGGAGGATTATATATATATATATATATATATATATATATATATATATATATATATATATATATATATATATATATATATATATATATATATATATATATATATATATATATGTATGTATATGTAAAAGGGCTAAATGAAACAAGTCATGAAAATCAAACGTTTAACATTTGTCTAGATTATTCTCCCTCAGATTGACTAACATTATTAGAAAGTAATTCAGTGTGAACGTAAGACTGATTAAAATGACATGGTTAATGACATGTATGTTCTCTTTGCATTCTAAGTAGTTGTCTACATACCAAATGAAGTATGTATCTATATATCTGTCTATCGACCGACTGACTGGCCTGTCTCCTTTCCTACCTACCTACCAACCAATCTGTCCATCTGTCTATCTTTTCGTCCATCCATCCTACTTACCCAACTAGCTAACTAACCAACTACCTATATTTCCGTCCGTCCGTCCGTCCATCCATCCATCCATCCGTCCGTCCGTCCATCCATCCATCCATCCATCCATCCATCCATCCATTATGCATCCAACCACAGTATGTTGCTGAGTTACAACTGAAAGTCTGCCTTCGACACGAATGCCATGCAAATTCGGTCACATGAAAGTAAACATCAAATGCAATCTGAATGCAAGCTTCCTGTTGGGAACTGTGTTGCATGACATTTGGATGTAATGTGTTTTCGGAGGGTGCATCTCTGCATTTTAATGCCGTTTGTTTTTTTTTGTTTTTTATCTCTCGAATATCACGCTAATGGGAAAATAGCAGCGTTTGAATTCAAAACAGTATAATGGATGAAGGAGATTGGTTGTGACATGTCAGCGGGGATATTACACGGCACTCCATTACTATTGTGGATGAGCAAAGCCTTGTCAAGGGCATTAAGGAGTGGAGGCCAGTGTACATTTTAATTAATGACTCAGACATCCGAGTAAAATAAACGCATATCTACAACCATGTAAAACCTGCCGAGATATGCAAGAAACACTTTAAGTTGAACAGCCGCATGGTCTTATGGCCGGTCTTATGGTCTTATTCCTTATGACTTGTGGCCGTGTGTCAACATCCTAAAAGAATCACTTGTCTGGAATCACACCCCTCCCTCACCTTCAACTGTTTGCTATGCAAGAGAACATACGGTCCTTCAACCCCGTCTGCCCGGCAGACATTGGCGGAAGCATCAGAAGAGACTGATGAGGATCAGGAATGATTGATAAGGACACGGAAAGAGAAATGAGAATCAGGAACGAGTGAGTTAAGATCAGGAACGTTGACGAGGATCAGGAAAGAGCAATCGAGCAACAGGATTGATTTCATCGAAAAGATTTACTCGAATCGGAAGAGGCTGATACACATCGTGTAACATTGACGATAATTAGGAAACCAGGTGAAATTGAGAGAGCGGTCAGACACGGAAAAGGCAAATGACAATCAGGAACCAGGAAAAATAATTGACATTCTAGAATGATTGGTGGTGATCTGAACAGGCTGATAAAATCAGATAGGATTCATGCAGATCTCGAGTGCTGGAAAGTGGGTTGAGAATCAGAGTGATTAAGATGAGGAAAACGCTGATACGGTGACCTCGTGGTTAGCCCATCTGCCTGACGGTCAAGATGTTCTGGGTTCGATTCATCCCAAATTTTATGTTTGGTTAATTGACGACTCTAAACTGTCCGTAGGTGTGAATGTGAGCATTAATGCTTGTTAGTCTATATTAAGGTTATTTTAGTTAACTAAAATTAACAAAACAAAACAAAAAAAACTAAAACAAAAATTCAAAAAACAATTTCGTTAACGAAATAAAATAAAAACGAAAACTAACTGAAACTTCATTTTATGTTTACAAAATTAAAACTAACTATAATTATAGCAAAAAATGTCCTTCGTTGTAGTCTTTGGTAATTCATTTAATGCATGAGACTTTGGAGATAATTTTAAATGTGATTTTAAATAGATTTATTTTGATATTAACCGGAAAAAGGACGTTTGAAAGTGTGTCACACAGAAGTAGGGAAGTCCCGATCGCATTTTTTTTGCACCCGAGTCCGAGTTTGAGTCACCTGATTTTGAAGATCTGCCGATTCCCAATCCGATTCCTCTGAAAAGTATTGAGGCGAAAAAGAAGTGCTTCAATTTTTTTTTTTTTTTTTTTTTAACAAAACCTTCCCAGTAATTTTGGGGGGTGCCATCAGAATTTCACAAAATAACAACAACACCAACAACAACAAAAAAAAAAACATTTCGTTTGACTATATGTTTACCAACTGGATAATTTTAAAATTGCCAAAAATGAAAAAACCCAATCATTTTCTCCCGATGCCAATCAGCTGAAAATTACGTGATCGGGACATCCCTACACAGAAGTGATGTCATCGAGCAGCAGCCAATAGAAAAACACCTTCAAATGCCGTCGCTCCCATGGTGTTTTTTAAATATTGCGCACAAGTAATACACATTTAAAAAAAAAAAAAAAAAAGGAACTAATACTGAAACGAACTAAAACTAAACTAAATCTAAGCATTTATTAAATAACTAAAACTCATAAAAACTAACAGAACCACCCTGAAAACTAATTAAAACTAACTACATTTAAAAAACAACTCACAATGAAATCAAAACTAACTAAAATGAAAAATTCCAAAAATATAATAACCCTGTTCCATATACCCGGTGATTGGTGTACCTTGTGCTCTTTTTTTTTTTTTTTTTTTTTTTTTTTGCCTAAAGTCTGCTGGGATTCGCTTCGGCTCGCCTGTGACCTGAATAAGGTTCGAGCGGATTGATGAGGATCACGGGAAAATGTTGAGATGACGCTTACTGTGCGGTTTATGTTTGAAGCGGTGGTCCGGAGCTGCTTGGTTTTACCCAAAGTGCAGGAGGACGGAGGGATTTCAAAGGTGAGTGTTTAAGGTCTGCGGAGATCACGTGTGAAGAAACGCAGCGCTCAGACTCCCTTAACATTTTAAGGCTGCTGTCATCCAGTTCCTTACGTAACGCCGAACTTTCAGAATCACAAAGTGCCTCTCAAACGTCAGCCGAGGTGACATGTCACCACGTTCCTCCTTTTAATCGGGGTAGGCTTGTTGACAAAGGTATCTGAAAGATTCATTTGGACCTTTGCCGAGGACGAGGAAGGACTGAACGCTCGCAGAGACGCGACTGGCAAGGAAGTCTCGTCATCTGCAGCATCGCTTATTGCTTCAGTCAAAGGCACAAAACTAGGACAAGACTCCAGAGCCAAAAATAGAACAGTCGAGTCTTTTCAGTGCATTTAAAAGTTTTCAGCTTTGGTCATTGATCTGTCAGTACTGCTTGCAATTCGTGCTTGTGATTAAATTTGAATGTGTTGATTTTTTTTTTTTCTAAGTTCCTAGTGAGAGCTTCCTATTGATATGGTATATATTTCAATGCGTGACATACGGACTAACCAGCACTCATATGTGGTGTTATGAATAATGTTTCCTCCCCAACCTGCTGAAAAATTGAAGTCTTCATTGAAGTCTCCATGTAAATTTGACTGCATAGGTTACAACAAGTGTGCGGAAATTGCAGAATCGGGACAGTGTGTGTGATGTCATCAACTTACGCCACTGTTTTGGATCTGCTGGTTGTTGTTTTGGCAATTTTGCTGGCATTAAAAATGCAGTAAAGTAAAGCAGTCGATGGCAGCTAAAGTGCCACGCCTGGATTTGCGGTGCACTGTTTTGTGGCCCCTACACAATCTGCGGCAATCTGCTAGCTCAGGATAATCATCTAGAGCAGGGGTGTCCAAACTTTTTCCTCTGAGGGCCACATATTAATGATACGACAAACTCCAACTAAAGTTGCTATAGAGTCATATCCTCTGCAGTTTAACACATTCACTGCCAGCCCAGCAAAAATGCATCAGTTGACGTCTTTTTCCGTCAATGGCAGTGAATGAGTTAAGTGCAATAGAAATGCATCCAGCTGTAGCTTGATTTTGTTGCGCATACTCGGGTGATACATCAAAATCCTCCCTCAAATGCAAACGCTCAAAGGAGACACACTTTATAAATCACCTCAGGAGGCGAGAGTTGCAATGTGTGCGTGCGTGCGTGTGTGTGTGACTTTCACATGCATCCTCCTCTTGTTATCCCCCTTCAGCGAGTGACCTCTATTTACCTGTCATACACCGCCGCTCCCGTTGAAAAGGCGGCGTTGGTGCAGTGCAGCAGCCCGTCATGGCGACCAGCTCACGCCAATAACACAAGCTCCGAGATATACAACCACAGTGCCGCTCACTAAAGACCTCGACATTTATTTGAATTTTGTCACTCAGACTTTATTTTGTTGAGGAAGAGTATGCTAAAAAAAAAAAAAAAAAAAAAAAAAAGACGATGGGGGGGACGCAGACCGCAGATTTTAGCAATCGAGCAGGGATTCTATTGGGAGATCACAATACTGTACCTCAGTGTCAAAACATAAAAGCTGATCAATATTATCCTCTAGGGCTGGCTTACGTCGCGGTTCGAATTTCCTCAATCAATTCAATTTCGATTCACAATAGTTCAGATCGATTCAATTTCGATTTTTTTTTGCGATTCGATTCGCTTCACTTCAATCCGATATTGATTGGATTATGAAACATCAGTTCTTCTTAAATAACCTCCTGACTACCAACAATTCAAATTTGTCCTCTGTAGTGGACCTTTTTAAATCTGAATATCTCCCACCCAGTGCATACGATTGAATTAACTCCTTTTGTGCTCTATAGAGCACATTCAGAGCTTTCCAATGTCACCAAATGTGTAGGGGTGGGGCTTTGCTACACTTTTTTTGCTACACTTTTTATTGAACAAATTTAGGTTTTAAATGTTGTTAAGCATGTTTTCTATAAGACTCTTAAATAAAAACACGTTATTGTTTGAATTGTTTTAACTGTATTTGAGCCTAGCGTTTAAGTTTAAAAAAATGTCCTCTGTAGTGGACACATCATAGCTTAAAAATATTTATTTTTTTTCTCAAAAATTTCTTTTGCAATATTTCAGTTAATTCACAAAGAATGGGGAATATCAAAATGATTGGACAATATTTTTTTTTCCCTGGTAGTCCGGAGGATATCAAGGACATGATACAAATTAAATTTTGCTGTGGCAGTAACTGGTTAAACGTTTTAGTTTATCACTGAAAGTAACACGCGTTATAATCATTTCAGCAAGGGTGAGATGGAAATGTTTTTGTAATTCTTATTCAATAATTGTAAATATTCATTTAAAACATTCTGAATTATCTCAAAGTGCAATACTCAGGTATTTCACAAGTTGTAAAAGGTACTTTTAAATTCATGTGGACAGTAAATTTCAAGAAAACAGTAAGATACAAAGAATTTTTTCTTATGGATCTATAGGAAAAAGAGATATTAAAATAATCAATTCATGGTTTTATGAATGGATATCAGGCTCGAAAAGGAAAATCAGTTCGCTATTTTTTTTAATTTTTTTAAACCCAGCCCTATTATGTTAATTTTGGGTTTGCGAAGGTACCTGATGTTGTAGGAACACTGAATGGGACTCATGCAGCTTTTCCAAGATGCAGCATCTTGCAATATCGTTCATTTTACTATGGTTACACAAGAAGAGAAACCCACAACGCATGCACACTCTGGAGGGAGGTTACGTAACATACAGTCCCAAAAAAAAAAAAAAGAGAGGGAGGTATCTGTGCTGTGGCGTCGGGGCCCGCGGTCGCGGAAGCGCCTCAGAGCAGAACAGATTCAGCGCGACGCTTTGAGCTTCAGCTGCGCCCGAGCCCGGCCTTTAAACTGCGCACGCGTGCGGCCTCGTGGCCCGCGGTAATTAGCTTTAATTTCTTCATTTCTTTATTTACGTTGCCTTCTTCATCCCGGCATTCCATCTTCAAAGGCGGGTGGGTTGGCGAGGAGCATCGCACGTGCGCATCCATATCAAAGAGGCCCAGTCCTCTGCATCCAGGTCCGATGTGGCACACTTGGAAAAAAAAAAAAAACAAGCTGCTGCAGTGGTGTCGCATCTGTGTGTGTGTGTGTGCGTGCGCGCGTGCTTACGCACTACTAACAGCTTCAGTCAGTGTTACGCTACATGCATGTCAAAATATTGCACCAGATTTGATCTCCCTCATGGTGTCTCAGTTTATTTGCTACTTGGATTACTATTACTGCTTTTTTATTTGATACTATTGGATTACTACTATTTACATATCCATTATTGTACTTATGATTGTTATCATTACTTATATATATATATATATATATATATAAATATATATATATATATATATTTACTATGAATATACTGTATGAACAATAACTTTATTGTTATCATTACCTTTCTTCACTGATTGGCTAGGAAAAATCACTTGTTTCTTCTGCTGGTTTGACTGTGACAGAAATACTCAATAGCTGCCAAATTTGCCATAACCCGTACACAAGTAGTGATTGGTAATATAGAATTTGTTCAATCCATTTGCAGAATTATTGTATTGATGCATGTATGTATGGAAAATGGTTGGACAGACGGACAGTGTGATAAACCCTAATGCCAAAACAGTAATTCCTCTTTTAGTCATCTATTGACGTCATGATCCTGTGAGATATATGCCAGACTTGGGATTATATTTTGTACAGTATTATTTATATACTCTGTGATTGGCTGGCAACCAGTCCATGGTGGGCCCCGCCTACTGCCCAAAGCCAGCTGAGATAGGCTCCAGCACCCCCCACGACCCTTGTGAGGAATAAGCGGTCAAGAACATGGATGGATGGATATTTATATACCTTCATGATGCGTATTCATTTTTGCCCATGACCCATTAATTAGCGTGCTTTACATTCCATTGATCCCAATGAAGCATTTAACATCCCAGACAAACGGGACGCGTGCCCGGTGCCCTTCAACTAAAACCCCTTGCGCCAGTCACGCTGCACGTTGGAGGGCCCCTGACAGATTACGCGCGCTCAAGACGAGCTCGAGTGTGCTCGGCTCGAGCGCGGCACCCGCGCCACATCTGCCCTCGCCCGCCGTCTTACCGGCTGCTTATGAAACAGGCGGGAGCGGGAGGTGAAGATGGCGGTACGACATGACGGTAGCAAAGAGAGAAGGACTTACGGGGTTAGGACATGAGCGATTATTTTTCATTTCGTCGGTTGAGGAGGGGATTAGACGCACGAAAACATATTGGCGAGATGATGCTGCCTTGTGGATGAGGGAGAGGTTAAGCCGAGGGACAGAACAACGCGTACCATACGTCAGTCACGGGTGACTCAGCTGTGCGGGATGTTCACGTCGACGCCACTCGGCCCATGTTGACTAAATGTAAAGAACTTGCTTATTATTTTTGCCATTTTTACCTGTTGTTATGTTTTCTCCGTATACCATTAGGGATGTCACAATAAGGGCAATATCGTGATATCGTGACACAATATCGGTTGATTTCCATTTGTGCAGTTCTAGCACCCTCTAGTGGCTAGTTTATGAGTGCAATTTAATTTTCTTTAGGGATGTTTTGGCCTTCTATGTTTAAAATCGATGCAAATTTTCAGATGAAGGGGAACCTAATTTGCTTGTGAAGCCATCAAGGTGTGCTTGCATTATTATGCTTATTGAGTATCTCTCTTTTTTTTTTTTTTTTTTTTTTTTTTTACAATATTGTGATCTTTTTTATATATCGCCAATGTCCCCACAATATCGTGATAATTATCGTATCGTGACCTTAATATCGTGATAATATCATATCGTGAAGTTTGGATATCGATGCATCCCGATATACCATATTAGCTGTGAATAAAAAATATTTAGTACAGTGAATATAAGACGTCACTTGACATGAATAACTTCCACTCGAGCACATTCACCTATTTGCATTTTTCTTGTACTCAGCTATTCCCAGGGGGGGAGAAATGTGTATTTGTATTTTTTGTGCCACAAGATGGCACCAAAATCCCTGAATAACAAAAATGCAAAGTTCGGTTTGAACGTAGCATTAGCCTTTATCAGTTGAATAAAGTTTACTTGCATGGAAACGTGCAATTGCGATTGGCTGGCCATCAGTTCAGGGTGTAATCACCAAACCAGCTGAAATAGGCTCCAGCACCCCCCGCGACCCTTGTGAGGAATAAGCGGTCAAGAAAATGGATGGATGGATGGATAACTAGAGGACTACCTATATTCTAGAAGACAATTTTCTTCAAGTGATGTTTTGAGATGGGTTTGAAATGCGAATCTTTTTTTTTGGATCATGGATTGGATTTTGGTATCGTATGGAAGATCAATTACATACGTTTTTCCACAAATTGTGTAGCGATCCGTCAATATCTATCTTGAAAGTTAGTGATGGACAGCATGGTGAACGAGTGGTTCACACATCTGCTTTGAGTTCTGTGGTTCTGGGTTTGAATCTTTCTGCGCTTGCATGTTCTCTCCTTGCGATTAACTCCAGTGACCAGTTTAGGTTGTACCTTTCCTCTCAGGCTTCATCTTACTCACACAAGAGTAAGTAGTGTCTAAAATGGATGGAAGTTAGCGCCGGTTTCTGGGGGAAGGAGCTGTTATTGTCTCATGCTTACATTCGGCATACAGTGTGACAGCACATCATGTTTTATTCAGCTGCGTTTTCCTCCCATCACTTGGACAGGTTGCGAAGTTGTGCCGATCATGGGTCACCGGCTACCTTTTAAATCCACACGTGCGCTCCGCTCACTCAAGGACAAACACGCACGCTGCAGTCAAGATGCGCCGTCGTTAAAAACACTCATTATTTGAGACGCACACATGGTTCGACGTTCGGTATTCACGTGGCACGCGGCGGAGGAACGTGGAGGAACTCGGCGGTTAAGGCAGATTAGTGACGAGTTGGATTTATCACAGGGTCTCGTCTCATTATAGATGAGAAAGAATGCAGCAAAATGCGGTGGTGACTGGCATCCAAAATAAGACGAGCCCAGTAAAGGTTATCTCAGCAAACATGACATCGTAATTGAGTCATTCCAATTTCTTCGGTGGTTTTGAAGCGACTTCTATTGCTGCTAGACCTTGACATTTAAGACCAACATTAACGACATCTTGGTGGGGACATGCCTCTTTCACTAATAGAACTGTTCTTTCCCCCAGTGGAGCTTAATGCTTCATAAATCTTAACGGCATCAACCCACTGTCTAGTATGCACTATTGTCAAGCATCATTATCCTTAAAAACTCCTATTGATTGTTGGTCGTGACTTAGCTCTAAGCGTTCCCCAGAGAGAGAGAGAGAGGACATGATTAGCTCTGTCTTGTTGGAAGACCATGATGGTGGATTGCAGACGTCCTTTCCAGGTCTTGAGGCTGGAGGTTGAAAGCCTGAGAGAGAGAACTGAGAGAGGAGGCCGTTGTAGGTTGTAGGCACAAGTTTGAAACTGACTTGGAGGTTCAAGGCTGAAAATAGAAGATTAAAGACCGAAAGAACAAGATCCCGGATACAAGCGGCCGAAATGAGTTTCCTACGCAGGGTGTCCGGGCTCTCCCTTAGAGATAGGGTGAGAAGCTCGGTCATCCGGGAGCTGAGGTGGCTCGGGCATCTGGTTCGGATGCCTCCTGGACGCCTCCCTGGGGAGGTGTTCCGGGCATGTCCCACCGGCGGGAGGCCCCGGGGATGACCCAGGACACGCTGGAGAGACTATGTCTCTCGGCTGGCCTGGGAACGCCTTGGGATCCTGCCGGAGGAGCTGGTTGAAGTGGCTGGGGAGAGGGAGGTCTGGGCTTCCCTCCTGAAGCTGCTGCCCCCGCGACCCGACCTCGGATAAGCGGAAGAAGATGGATGGATGGATGGAAGACTGAGGTATTGAGGAGAAAGCAGGTTGAAGATATGCAACTGGAGGCCAAAGGTCTTTAGGCTGAAGCCAAGACCGAAGGTTACAATCTGTAGATTTGGTTCTCAAGGTTCAGGACTAAAAACTGCAAGCTCAAGAATGAAGACTAGAAGCGACTACTTGGAGGTTAAAGTTGCTGGAGGATAAAGACAGCAAATTGGAAAGTAAAGCTGTAGACTGGAGATGGTTCGAGACTACAGGCTGAAATTCGAAGACCAGAAGGTCTTGGCCGTCGTGGTGAAGTTGAACTCTGCAGGCACGAAGTTGGAGACCAGAGACTGAAAGATTTTTGCAGAGCAAATGCTAGAGATTGGAGACTGAATGTTTGACACCATAGGTGGGAGATTGTAGGTTGCGGTTTGACCGATGGGAGACGTAGACAAGCGGGTCTCGCAGATTGGAGATTGAGCCCGATAGGTCGAAGCCTTGGGAAGTTTGGCTGGAGGCTCCTTGTGACTGTAGACTGGAAGGTTGGAGCTTGGAGGCTGGCGAGCAGGGTTGGGAAGCTGGAGACTACTTCCAGTTTGCAGTTTTTGGAAACTTTTGGGAGTCCAATTTCCCGTGACGAATATTTTGATCTCACGAAGAGACGATTCACAATGTTTAACCTTTTATTTTTGTTTTTTTCTGAAGCTCGCAAAGAGTTAAGATAGCCACGTTGTTCAAGAAGTTATACGGATCAATTCTATGTCCCGACCCGATCCGAGCATGTTGATTTAGTTAGCTCCCAAGTTTAGGGTTAGTGGTTTGAGTTCATCTTGACGTTGTTTTCTGTCTGTTTATACCATTCTTATACTAGCTACCCTTGTGAGCAGTGCTTGGTTGAACAATTCACCTGTCAGAATGGCTGAGCTGCTGGCGTGTCGGTTAAGAAATAACGACTGTGCTGCCTCCCAGCAGACAAAATGTAAACTGCTGCATATTTCAACACTCGGCTGTCCAATTTGTCTGCATGCACAGCGGCGTCTTTCCCCAGGGGGAATTTCCTCGCCGCCTAACGATGTCGCTCCGGACGCCTGCTCATGTTGGCCGAGGCAACAGCAGGTCTCTTCATGAAAACTCGTTTTGCACTCATGTAGGATTCCGCCAGAAGACTCCATAATTCCCACAGTTTTAACCAAACAACATGTTTCTTCTCCAAACACACGGTCTCTAATCAGCCACTTAAGTATATACCATTTCCTTTTGACAAAATGGCGGCCCACTGGGATTATGTTCATCTATAGCGATGGATCTGCTGTGCAAGCGTGTCCCCCTCCAGACTCTGAACATGCCTGAACTAGTAACTTGAAAGAAGATGTGTAATCCATTAGTCACTTGAAAAAAAAGAACATGTTATTTATAGCCCCATATTTGCTTTTATAGAGTAATCTAAAATATGCATTTTGTATTTTGGCCTGGAGCGATGTGTAGTATGTGGGTAATGTGATTTGGAGTTTTTAAGGAAAAGATGAGAAACACAATGTTGCCTTTTGAAGTGGATTCTTTTCAAATGACACAAGATACCGGCGGTGACTCGCGTCAACGGCAAAAACGTGTCCTCCTGACGTAACGCAGAAACGAGGCTCCAAAATGCCACACTGCGCCAAAATGTTCTTGCCGACTTCCAAAGTGTCACCGTCATTTCACACATTCACCATGAAAAAGGAGCTACAAGGGCCTGTTTGCTTTCATTTCTTTATTTTAACAGTACCTTACTTTCATAGTTAATCCTAATCCTGAATCCTAATTCTGCATGGAAAATAATTGCTCCTGAGGGATGTGCGGCTGTTTTTCATCAATCCGATACATTGAAGGTCTATGATTAGGATTATCGTATTGTAACACGGAATCCGCAATATATTCTACTTCAGTGGTGCACTTTTCTTGTACATAAAGTGCATTACTTTATTTGTGTGTAATCCTACAAAGCCCCAATGTGAATGGATTTTTGTCAGTTGCTATGTATGTGACTACTCATAATATTGCTATTAAATAATATGACCCCTAATAACCCCTAAAAAAAAACAACTAATAAATACAGTGTCGTAAACGGAAGATATTCAGTTGCCACCTGGTTTCTATATTAATAAATTGATTGTTGAAGTCAGCCAGGTAAGCACTTTTACGGCATTGATGAGCTCAGATTGTGATGACTGATGAGCCACCAAGGACGGATATCAGTCACTGTAACTGACTTTTTGTAAATGCTTTTGTGTGTGTGTGCGCAAAGCAGAGACTGTGGGAAGGGCAGAACGGCATCAGTCATCATTGTCACTAAACACCGCAGTCTTTGGCTTGGGTCCACATGCGCACGCACGCGCGCATCCTTTCCGAACACCCTGGCCACCGCACAAACAGGATAAGCAGCTGCATAATTCACAAGTGTGATCAAAGGCTGCTCGCCTTCGAGCGTGCGGACCCGCCAGGACACGTTCCGACGAGGTAAAGATGGAGGGATGACCTCTTTACATTCCTCCTCTTGCCTCCAGCTTCCCTCCTCCCCTTTTTTTTTTTTTTTTTTTTTTTTTATTCAAAGAGCACTTTTGTCTAGACCAAGCCAAAGTGGAGATAAACTCCCTGAGCTGGCTGCCTCGTGTGATTTGAAAGTGGTTGTGTGAGCTGCTGCAGAAAATCTAAAGGGGGCAAAAAAAATAAAAAATGGTTTGCCTTCATTCCTAACTAAATTTTTCATGTAATGCAGATAACCATGAACATCCGAGCTATATGCAAAACGTAGGGATGGGCGAGTACCAATACCAGGTGTTGCTATGGTGCCGATACCAGGCCTTATTGGCCATTTTATAATCAGGAATGTGAAATTAGAAAAATAGAAAATTGCTGTTAGTGTCATGCAAAATATAAGAAAAAAATACAGAGCGAGGCACTTTCGTCAGTCATCAATTCTAGAGCTGTTAAAATGGATTGAATAATCAATAGATTAATCGATTCTAAAAAAAAATATTCGGTAGTGACAGCACTAATCAATTCCCGTCGATGACGATGCCCATGTTTTGCTGAGTGTTTCCCTATTTTCAGCCTTTATGACACATGGACAACATTTTCGGTAATGTAAACGTATATTAGGGCTGTACTGCGATATGCAATATAGTTGCTGAATATAGTGATATCGATATTATTCCGATATTTATCATGTTACCTGAAGAAATTACATTTTTATTATCTAATGAAAAATTTACACTTTTTTCATGCAGCAAAAAAAAGGCAAAAAATAAGCAAACTCAATATGTTCTCAGTTAATTAATTGTAATTACTTCTCAATAATGTTCAACTATTGGATGGCGCTGCGCATTTTAGTTAGCCTTGAACTGGTGAAATTCAGATAAAAGCATATGAAACTTATTGCATGTCTTTGCGATATCTATATTGCATGGGCCAATATCACGATATCGATATTTTTTCGACATATTGTGCAGCCCCAGCGTAGATGCATATAAGTGAGGCAACACATTTACATCCGTCAGTCACTTCCACAATAAGTCTTTTTTTTTCTTTTTTTTTTTTCCTTTCTTAAAGGAAGAATATGATACCTCAGATGATTAGGAGTGCCACCTAAATGATGGAAATACTTAATAATGCCGCATAAGGCTTTTTTTTATTTTTTATAGCTCAATAGACCAGGAAGCAAGTCCAAAATGGACAGCGCCGACGTTCCTGCTCCATCTTTAGGTACATCCATGTGGTCGTTGCGTCGGGGGGAAAAATGAGCACCAAACAACAACACTGGTGCTCAGTTGACAACCACGACAAAATTGTTACTTACACCCCTAGTTATCGGAAATGGTTAATGGCACACATATATAAATACATTATTTTCCCATCAGTTTTACAGGTGTTGGAAAGACAATTCAAGGTGATATAGCTCAGCACGTTCCCAGAGGCCTCGTCGTCACTGTAGATGGGGGGGGTGGAATGAGGGAAGGCAAGCCCTTAAAGCTTTCAACTCGTAACTGCTAACCAGTTGTTTCATTATTTATTTAGTCGTCTGCCCGAGGCTGGAAATATCCGCAAAGATCTGCTCCTATTTCACAGGACGATCCCCACCTCCCACCCGCTCCCCGAGCCTTGCGGTGGGTCCGCGCGCAAGCGATCATACGCGCACGTACACACACGAGAGTCCAAAGCTGAGATTCATCCACACGCACACACACACACACACACGTTTTGTGCACGCTATCAGTAAATGAATGGGACTTCAGTGGGTCGTCCAGGTAATGCACCTGCGCCGAGTCGCCTGATAAATCTCAGAATGCTGCAGTCTTATCTGTCGGAGGCAGACTGAAAAAGGAGACTGCTCTTCCGTGTGCGTGTTTGCGTGTGCGTGACTGCGTGTGTGCGTGTGCCGGTCCATTCCACTGTTAGTGACTGTGTGTGAACCTGTTGTCACAAGTATAAAATTCAATATTGTACAAAAATGTGGGTCTTAAACGTGGCTTGCCAAAACATGCCTAATTAAAATTGAATTGCTTGAAATTGTCCATTGCTAACTTGCTAACTGTAAAAATGAGTCAATCTCTGTTAATTCCGACTGGGTTAAAAAAATAATAATAATAATAATAAAAATCTATTCTATTGATAGCCTAATATCAATTCATAAAATCATAAATCGATTCTTTTAATGTCTTTTTCCCCATAAATTCATGGGAAAATATAATTTAGAAGACCTGATTTTTTATTTTTTTTTGTATCTTACCCTAACGAGGACAAGTGATATAGAAAATGGATGCATGGCTTTGCTCGACTTCATTTGTATCATTTCAGGTGCTTTTGACCTCGTTACGGCGCCTGCCATGCGGTTAATGACGGCATACTGTGCCTATCGTTAACAAGGTCACAGTCATCTCCACCCACTCGGGGTCGAGATGACCTTAAAGCACCATGTCGATGGTGCAGCAGCATTTTCGCCTCGCTGAGGATGCGCAGCACTAAAACAGTCTTTTGGGCTCTAAATAATGCAGTAGGGAAGCTGGCCTCGAGTCTTTTCAACTGCACACTTTGTGCATTCTGTTTTCAACTTCTTCATGTGACCTCACATGAAAAAGCACTTCAACAGATGTGTGTGTGTGTGTGTGTGCATGTGGGTGTGTGTGTGTTTGTGACAGAGAGAAATCGATGGGATTTTATTGACCACACATTCACCTCACTGCGTTCAAGCATTTTAGCGCCGCCACCCACCTTTTGACTTTGCGTTGTACATCTATGGAAGGCCAGGATGCTTTTCACTCATTTTCACTCATTTGGTCAGAACATAACATTAGACCCAAGTGAATGAGAGTCCATATAAGAGTTATATGAAAAATGCTCCCTTACATTATTTTATTTATCATTTTTGATCAGCACTGGCAGAAAAGTACTCATCGAACACTGTTGGTGTTTTGCAGTTCTTCATAATACCCTAATAGGCTTTTTGAAAATAAATAAATAAATATTTAATTTAAAATACAGCATGTTCTATTTTTAGATTTATTTTATTCTACAATTGGTGTATTTATTATAGTTTTTAATTATATTCCTGATTTTTTTAAATTAATTTTAACCGTAAGAAAAAAATTTTAACATTCAATTACAGTTCCATTTTTACATGTATTTTTTTTTTTTTAACTAGTCTTAAATTTTGTTTTATTTTGAAAAAGTGCATTCTATCTTTATATATATATATATATATTTTTTTTTTTACTAGTCTCAGATTTTATTTTATTTTGAAAAGTGCATTCTTTCTTTATATATTAAGATTTTTCACTATTTTTTTTTAAGGGGCCAAGTATTGTTTTCATGTTTATAAAAGACTATTTTCATGTTTATAAAAGACTATTTGAAAAAAAACAAGTACCCCCCCCAAAAAAAAGGAAAAGGTATGAGACCAACAAATTGTTGGGTTTCAATATCCTCAAGAAAATAAAGAAGCTGAGATGACAAGAGACGAAGAGTTATATCCTTCCCCTTGTATGCCAGGTGATGTGATAGGATGAGGGTGTTAGTCCGCGAGGAAGAGAATCAGGTGTTAATTTGCGCCTGGGCTCACACCTGCAGCATTCCCTCAAAGAGACCGAAGCTGAACTGAGATGATGGCCTCGTCACATAAGACGTTAATCCATCCTGCCTGCAGCCGCTCCCGCAACTGATTGAATCACTGTGGCCATAGCGTCGTCTTTTCTTTTCTTTTCTTTTTTTTAAAAGCATCTCGGTTTATTTTTATTATTATTTTTTTTGACAATATGTTCTTGGTTTGGTTTAATGGTTTTGGACATATAAACATAAGCACATTACAAGGGTAAAATACAAGCCGAAGTAAAACTAAAAAAGAAAAAAAAAAGAAAAAGAAAAAAGAAATTCCATAATTAAGATGTTCACGGAGTAGGAAGAAGTACACGCACTTATCTTGTCCTACTCCCTATTATTTCTATCATATTTATAGACTAACAAGTTTTTGCTAGTCAATAACCTATCAATAAAATTAAAACAATGGAAGATAAACAGAAACATGCCACACATATCGTAAAGTCATGATGTTACCACAATAATAAAGGGCTGTGGCTGGTTTTTGTTGGGATTATTATTATTATTATTATTATTATTATTATGCTGATGAATCACATTTTAAAGATCTAAAAGACATTAGCCCGCCAAAAAAATCCCCTCGAAAAGAAAACAGCATTTTTCCCTCTCCACAAATTTGAATTGATCCATCCATGTTCCTTTTTTCTTTTCTTTTTTATTTATTTATTTTATTTTTTTCAAGAGAGATTTTTGGGGAAAATCAAAAGCATTTTGCGGTCATATTCTTGTTCACACAATATGTAGTGTATTGGGTCACGTAGCCCTTGGATTGCATATCGGGAATGTGACATTTTCACCTTAATTGATATGGAATTTAGAAACTGACCTTTAACTGTTTCAGGGGTGTGCAAATGATGGTGCTGTGCTGTCGTGGTTCACATAGCGCTTGGTTTGCGTATGTAGGGTCTTGTCGTAATTCATAGAAAATGAAGCACTTGTTTACACATACTGTATGGAATTTGATATCTTTGTACCTTGATTGGTAGAAAATGGTAGCAAAAACAAATTCATACTATCAAAGTGTAAATGTTGGCTCCAGTCGTAGTGTAATGGTTCACATAGCAGACGTTTACACTGCACGCATAGAAAACGTATGGATGTGTTTGCCCTTCTCCTGACTTGGCACTTCATAAAAAGTAAAACTGCGCCACCAATTGCGCTTCCACCAATTACTTTAGCGCTGTGTAATCCAAGCTGACCTTACCCCGTTCTTCCCTCTTCATCTTTTTTTTTTTTTTTTTGCCCCTTCCATGGTACTATCGCCACCTTCTTATTTTTCCATCCCCTGAAGGCCTGTCCGGCTCGCCAGCTCTGGCCAATTACAGCGGCGGGCGAGCAGCAATGCGGAGTTGCTCCCTCTCGGCCCTCCGGATCCTTTGGAGCGAGAGTCGTCCGGGTGACGGTTCGTTCCCACCACCGCTTCAGTGTTCACACGTCGTGTTTGTATCCTTGTGGATGCACAAACACGCCGAGGAGTGACTGCGGAGGGATGTTGGGTTCTGCCTGGAAAATTGAAATGCTAATGCGGAAGCAATTCAAGCCAATGGTTCAATTGTGGTCAGCTCGCCGCAGGAATCCTGAAATGCTCTGACATGAACATCTAAGTTAAGTTTGGGCTTCAAGTCTCATGTTCCTCATGTTCTCCCTGTGCCACTGTGGCTTTTTTTCGGGTACCGTATTTTCACAACTATAAGGCGCACCTAAAAGCCTTCAATTATTTCAAAAGCTGACCATGCGCCTTATAATCCAGTGCGCCTTATATATGGATCAATATTGAGTCGCAACAGGTCTCGCTGTCAAGACGCTATCGGTGACCCTGCACGATCGGTGACGCGCATGCGCAGAAGATCCCGCCATCTTGGATCGCTAGCTAATACTAATACTTTACCTCAGAGAA
Organism: Festucalex cinctus; assembly: GCF_051991245.1. Classification (NCBI taxonomy): domain Eukaryota; kingdom Metazoa; phylum Chordata; class Actinopteri; order Syngnathiformes; family Syngnathidae; genus Festucalex; species Festucalex cinctus. The sequence goes on along the minus strand of NC_135418.1, from coordinate 26,974,672 downwards.
AATAATAAAGCAGCTGTTTTTTTTTTCATTTTGGGAGTGAATGGAGTTGTCAGAAAGCGGGTTTGTAATCTATTAATAAAGTTTGACTGACCTATCTGACTGTTTTGATGACATTCCCTTTTGCGCAGCACCATCTAATGGATGCATAACGTAACCCCAGCCTCTACTGTAGCGCCTTATATATGGAAAAAGTTAGAAAATATGTCATTCATTGAAGGTGCGCCTTATAGTGCGGAAAATACGGTACTCCAACTTACTCCCATATTCCAAAAACATGGTTAGGTAGGTGGGAATGATTTAGAAAAATAATGTAATTGCGGCCAGTTGCCCTTCCCTGGGCTAATTGGTACAAAAAAAGGCTCACTTTCAAGACATTCCGTCAGTATTAAGGGAAGGTCCTTCAATGACGATTAACGAATGATGGAAAACTTTTAAAAAAAAAAAATAAAAATGATGGGCTAAGCATTGCTAGTAATGGGTTTTTGTCTGTCAATGTAGTTATCGATAACCAGGTCAGAACCAATGGACCTTCTCAGTCCATAAATGACCAAGTGATGACGGAAGGATGTTCCGAATTGCCAAAATGACGCACGCTCAAAATTCATTGACGTGTCCACCTCTGCTTATTAGTACTCTAGGATGTTTTGTGGGGGATTAAACTATAAATAACGCATAAAAACACCGATATGACGGAACCAAGTACGTATATCACTGTCTTGCTCTAAGGTCCTCCTTGTAATCGCTTACTATCTTAACAGGGATGGGCAATTTCGGTCCTGGAGGGCCACAGCTCTGCAGGTTTTAGAGGTTTCTCTCCTCAAACACAGCTGATATGTGAACCGCTGATCAGCAAGTTCTGCATTAGACTGATAACGATCCCATTGATCGGAAACAGCTTGTGTTGGAAGAGGGAAACCTGCAAAACCTGCAGGGCTGCGGCCCTCGAGGACCGAGATTGCCCGTCCCTGTAACTAGCACAATCAATGCATGTTTAAGTCAGTCAACTTTATCGTATGATACAACTCCACAGCAGCTAAACTAGAAATTGTGATGCGGATAAGAGATTAAAAGGCTGGTTGGATAAGATTGAGATATGTCACATAACAGATCCTCCTCGTGTTTATCTTACACAATGAATCCATGTTTCAGTCAGTCAACTATCAATAGTCTTGAGTTTGGTTATATGAGGTCCAACTGATCCAAAATACCAAGGACACATAAAAAAAAAATGAACCAGTAAATCCTCACAGTCTCGAGAGTGTGGCTTTTGTGTATCTTTGCATGTATCCAACCATGCACTGTTTTGTTGTGTCGATTAAATCAAGAAGGGACTTATTTGCCTTTATTTGTCATTCCCGTTGCCAGATTAGCGAGTGCGCTGCTCGGAAGGCGTTGTTAAAGCGTTGACCTTCCGTTAAATCCAAGTTAATCCCGACACGCACAGCCAGCTCGCGGCGAGGGCGTACCGAGACCCCACCCCGTTCATCATCACGAGACTCGGCGGGTAAGGCCCGGGCAACACGCTAAAAGCCCGGATGGCGCTTTCTTGTCCGTGCCTCCGTCGTGAGCCGGCGAAGAAGTTGGAAGTGAAAGCGGAGGGACCCGTGTCAAAATGGAAGGCGGCGAGGCAAAGCGAGGCATTAAAATTCATCCTGAGCCGAAGTGGCAGCCTGAATACTGATAAGGGCAACAGTCCACTCCTGCAGTCACATACAGTAACAGTGACATAAATGTTCCTTTTTAAAAATGCATCCCGGCAGAGAATAATAAAGGATGAAGGAGGGTGGGAGATAAAAACACAAAGATTGTCTTATACAAGGATACTGCATCTCCCGTGCGCTTCTGACATCGCCGCCACAGCAGCTGGGAAGCGGCAAGGAAATGAGAAAATGTCTATTTATGACGCTTGTGTGTGTGTATGTGGGCAGATGTGGGCACGCTGTTGCTATTTTATTCCTCCCCACATTACGCCGAGTGTGCCTGTCAAAGTGTGGAATTCACTTGTGAACGATTTGATGCAAGCTAACCACCACCATCTTTTGTCCTTCACATCTTGTTGGAAATACACGACAACGAGAGGCTACGTCACTCAATAGCAAGTGTTGTAACCTCGCCAACATGCAATCCGCAAATATATCTGCAGTCTGTTGTGCTTTGAAAACACTGCAGTTTTAATGAAAATACTGTCGCTGATTTTCTGTAACTGGAATCCAACCGTTTACTGCAGTGGTGTCCAAACTACGACCCGGGGGCCATTTGCGGCCCACCATACATTTTTTGGCGGCCCGCGGCAAATACTAAAAATAATTTTTCAATGCTGTTTAAAAAAAAAAAAGAGGGTGGATTAAACATTTCTAGCTACGCAAAGACACAAATTTGCAGCTATTAATTCAGTTTCAGAAATAAAAATAGTTTCATCCACTTGTTGCTTCGTGTCAAGGTCCAATTTGTGAAAACATCACATTAAATTAATGGTTCTTAAGTCTGGTCAGTTTACTACCGATTGTTCTTGTTGTGGTTCAGAATGTCAAGTTGGGATTCAGCTGCTGCTCAGTGGAGAGGCGTATCTATTATAGTGGCACACAGGGGTCACTATTTGCCTTGTTGACTGTTAGCAGTTTTCAATAAGTAACTGTACATTATATCGACCATTTATAATTGCTTCATTGATTTTTACCATGTTTAACTCAATCACTGCCTTTGACGGAAAAAGACGTCAAATGATGCATTTTTTTGCTTGTCTGGCAATTAATGTGTTAATAAATAACTTTAAAAAAAAATAAATCAAAGTGGCCCTTGCAGCTTTCTATTTTTCTGTATGTGGCCCTCAGAGGTAAAAGTTTGGACACCTCTGGTTTACTGCCATTGGTGTTTATATTCGTCAGGTAGGTTTTTGGTTTTGCAAGGGGCATTTGAGGGTCTCACCCAGCTTGTCTGTTTTGTAAAGCACTGTAATGACTCACAGATCCCTGGTGATGGTGATATTGCGACATTGCTTTGGATTTGAGATCAGCGGAGCTTTTGAGTCGAAAAAGATTATGAGGGACAGAAACATGTCTTGTTTGAAGCGAACAGAGCATGTATTGTATGACAGTGGTAGCGCAGTGACTTCTCTGAGTGATTGGGCGAGAAACAGCAAGGTAAACCCTGGATTGGTTGCCAGAAAGTCACAGAGCCGAGATTCTAACTCAAGGCCTTTTGACTGTGAGGCACAAATGTTATCCACGCCAGCATCGTGCTACTGACAGTAAGGACCTCTCAAGAAAGACACGATTGGTTTTGTGGGTACCTCATTTGGGTTACAGGCAAGATGGAGCCAATAACAGCCATGCAGCTGAGATTCAAACCCAGAATCTCAAAACTGTGATCCAATCAAACGTACCACTATTGTACCGTGCTTTCAAAATATTCTCCATCAAAATGTCCTCGTGATCCGCCGCTACGATTAACATCCCAAAAAAAGCTCTTTGCCGTGTTGTCAGAACGTCCCATGGATCAGTCTGGGTACATGTTAATATATTTTCAATCCCGATTTGACTGGAATTTAGATTAAAGTGACCTTAATCCTTCACCTCGCTCCACCGGCAGCGGGCGAGACAAGCCAGCCAGAAGAGACCTATAGCCTCTCCGCTGGCAAACTGGAGCGTTGGACTACTCCTGTGAACAGAATTCACTCGTTCACCTTGCTTGTTTTTCGGTGACGCACCGGAGGAATAATGGCCAAAAAAAAAATGCAACTATTTCTTTCCTGCTTTTCCTCTTTCAAATCTTAAAATGTCTTTCTTTTAATGAGATACAATAAAAGATTTGATGCATTATTTGTGTCATGGCATCATTAGTAAAAAGTAGTGTTTTTGATGTGTAGATATATATATTTTTTTTTTGTGTATGGAAGCATCACTTGGTGACATCTTTTAAAAAGCATGTAAACCATATAAAGACCCCCCCACACACACACACGCCTCCAACCAGTCCAATAATAATGCTTATTGTTAAATCTTCAGTCTCTTCACGAGCACAATGCGCCGGTCGATAGCGCAAATTCAAATACTTGTGGACGAGTGCTCCCTTATGGCTCTGTCCAAAGAACAGGAGAACTGTAAACGAGGCTTGCGAGCTGCAAAATGTGCAAACACGGTACTTGTGAGGGAAGCACTTGTGAACCAACAATCGCTCTATTCACTCCGCCACTCTATTTATGTCGTCTTGTTGTCTGACTTGACCTAATATTTGAACGCTATTAACCCTGCTAAAGCCGAAATCGCACCCCAAATTATAACTCTGTCGCATGTACACAGTGGCAAATAAGAGTCGCGGGCAAGTTGTGGGAGTCAGCATGTTTGAGAGGTGAACCCTAAATTGAGTAGATGGCGCGTCGGGGACACTGTGATCTGCTTTGGCTGCTTGCCCAGGAGATCGTAAACACGCTCACGACAACAATGACAATCAACAAAGGCACCTTCACGCAAGCGTGACCTCCGTTTTACCAACGGATGACAACTGCAGTGCAATTCATTTCGACTCACCGCTGTTAGTAGGGATGTAACGATATCGTAACGATATCCAAACGTCACGATACGATATTATCACGATATGAAGCTCACGATACGATAATTATCATGATATTGTGGGGAGGTTGGCGACATTTAAAAAAGGTCACAATATTGTAAAAAAAAAAAAAAAAAGAGCTCATACTTAAAAAAAAGCACAATATTGTGCTTTTGTACATAACTGCAATGATATTATTATTATTATTATTATTATTATTATTATTATTATTATGCTATGTTGTTAATGCACACACACACACACGTTGAGTTTCTCCACATAATAACTTTATCCCTTCATCTGACAATTAGTGTAGATTTTCAGCATAGAGGGGCTAAAACATCCCTAATGAAAATTAAATTGCACAAAAAAAAAACTAGCCACCAGAAGGTGCTAGAACTGCAGAAATGGAAGTCAACCTGACTTTTTTTTTAACAGATGTGTTGCATTTAAATATCGTGAACATGACGCCGACGATATTGTGGCAGTTTTAATATCACGATATCCACGATATTGCACTTATCGTTACATGCCTAGCTGTTAGTATACATTAGTTAGTTGAATGTGATAGTGATTTTTTTTTTTTACAACTTTATGTAATTGAGTTTTTAGACGTGCCAACTGATGACGTTGAAAAAATAGACACTGTGGCTTCCACATGCCTAGAAAGTTGGTCATTTGTTTACATGTGCCCTATGATTGACCAGTCCAAGGTGTACCCCACCTTTCTCACCAAAAGCCATCTCGTGTAGGCTCGTGACCCTAATTAGGAAAAAAAGCTGTAAAAAATGGTGTAATGTTCAAATAAACTTTTGGACTTGGGGTTCTGTGATTTATTTATTTTTTATTTTTTTTTTTGGGGGGGTGTGTGGGTTGTGTTCGTAAGAGGATCCAGTGCGCAGTGAGCCTTAAAGCTGTGGATTTGGACCATCGATAGTGAGAGGCTTTGACAGCGTGAGCCGCTGTTGGACGCCTCCCATCAGATCGCAGTGAAATAAGCCGCTCAGGGGGGAGGCGAGTTCTTCTTGAGCTGTGTCATGTTTCCTGAAACGGGCCGTCCATCATTTGTGCAACGATGGTAGTTTAATTGTGAAGGAGCAGGAAGAAATTAACTGTGAAGAAACACGTTCATTGGGGGCATCTGACCTTCACATGCATGCAACATGGCGTGCGTCAGCTCCCTTTTTTTTGTCCCTTTCATCAAGATCACAGGCTTTCTTGTTTGCTATGTGCTTTGATCTTTAAAGAAAGGCTAATTGTGAAAAACAACAAAAGCAAAGGTTGCTTATAATGGCAAATTTTGATGATTTGCATAAAATCATGCGAGTTGGCTTTTATGTCTCATTATGACCAGAAGCAATCAATGGCTTACTTTATTAGATTGCCTAGTTCCCGCCTCAATCCAGAAATTTGTCAAGAGGAGGTTTTTGCATGTTACCACGGCGATGATAAGAAATTAGCCAGCGGTTAACGGTTCAGGTTAGTGCTGTGGTCATACAGCACAATCAATCCCTGGTATTCACGGCAGAAAAGTGGTTTGTAATTGCATATAGATGCCACCAGATGGCAACATAGCACTTACAAACTGAGATTACAACACACCAACACCATGCATATAGCACGTACACAATTGTGAAACCATGTTACATAAATGAGTGTGCTAGTTAAATTATTCAACACAAACAAAGCATCTTCACATGAGACTCATCAATAGTATTAGCTAATATTAATAACATGCCAGCACTTAACACGAACGCGACTGTTATTATACACAACTTGCAGCATTTTCACACAATAATAAATACAATGGAATATGGGTAAATCATAAGAGTAGAATAGACACCAGCGGGGAAAAAAAAAACAAAAAAACAAGCTACCTAAAATGCTAGCTAAATAACGAACAAAAAAGTCAAACAAACTAGCCTAAATACCTAACTAACAAGCTAAGAAACAAGCTAGGTGACTAAAATGCAGAAGAAGATGGTAGCACCTACCTAACAAACATGCTGACAAACTAGCTAAACTAAAAAGCTAATTATCTACCACCTACCTAGCGAACTACATAAAATGCTAACTAGCTAGCTAAGTCAGCTGGGATAGGCTGTAGTAGTTGTTGGTGATGCTTGTCACAGAATGTTCGTTAACCGCCAAAATGATAAAATAAAAGTCACGTGTTCTACAAGGCGTCCATAGATTCAAACTTTAGAGTCGAGCGACCCTTTCAAAAATCCCACATTCATCAACAAAGTCGGCCATCTTTGTGTCCCGGTCGCCGCTCTGCTGTGTCTTGACACTCTTTTTGTCCTCGTTTGTGAGACTCATTTGCTGGTGTGTGTCTAGCCGTGGCCGGCGTCACGCCACATGGTCACCGCGGCGCCGCTATAAATAACCCGGTCTCGCGGCACTGAGGGCGGAGAGCCAGAGGGAAGGCAATCTGCTGTCTCCCCGAGGAGATGCTCCAGGGCCGAGGCGCGGACAAGACGACGCGCGCTAGCTACGTGCAGGACGCAAGTCAGTCGTGTTGGTCATTTTCTTTTTGGACTCACGTAGAACTGCGAAAATGACAGTGAAGTCCAAATTAATTGGTGCATCCAAAAGACACTGACTTACTCTCTCTCTCTTTATTCTTTCCTTACTCACTTCCATTTCTCCAACTACATTTTTTGTTGGTTTTCATTCATTCATTTCCTTACTCCCTTACTACTCACTCCCTTTCCCATCAATTACTTTAGTAATAACTTTTTAAATTGTAAAAAAAAAAGAAAAGAAAAAATGCTTAATGGCCACCTTGTATAATAGTTCCTTCCTTTTAACTCATTTGTTCCCAATAACGTGTAAATACGTTTTTTTTAAATGTTCTAAGTGTCCCAAAGACGTATTTATACGTTGTTTTTTTGTTTTGTTTTTTTGTTTTTGTTTTTTAATGCTAGAGCATACAGAAGCCTTTGGTGCAGCCTCTCAACTGCAAAGAACGGTTGCAGAAATGGTAGTTATTACACAAACGGCCAGCAAGTGGCAGCAGAGCAAAGGAGATCAACCAGGGCCATGTAGAAAAAAAAGCTCAATTACTTACAATTTTAAATAGATTTGTGAAAACTGATGAAACTTAGCTCTCTTCTAATGCTAATTTTTGCAAAACGGAAACAGATAGAAACATACTTTTTTTTTCCTGATGAAAGAAGAGACTTTAATCTTTCTTTTGATAGATTCCATGTTTTTATAGCAATGGAACACAATATTCTGTGGGCCTTGCAAAATCAGTCAAAATCCAGTAAAACAGCCGGGAGCGAACGGGATTGCGAAATGTGAAAATGGCGGCGAGTGAATGAGTTAAGAGTCGGATTGTGGTGCTGCAGTTTTGGCCTGAGCATTGAATGCACCGTGTAACGCTGAGCATATTGCCAACTCACACTTCATTAGCTGCGCTCGTTTTCCCTGTAAAGTCCAACTGTGGCCACTTTGGCATCCCCACCTATATCCCAGTGGGCGTCCCTTAAACAGTCGTGCGTTTGACTTCCTGTTTTCGTCTCTCTTCGCAGGTGACAATAACCCCAAGGAGAGCAGCCCATTTATCAACAGCAGCGATGCGGCGGCCGAGAAGAGCCAGCAGTACGACGGCAAGAACATGGCCCTGTTTGAGGTACAAAGCCCCGACGGTTACGCCTGCGCGGCAGCACGAAAGATCCTTCTCACATTTTGAGCGGTGGCCCCGGCTGACCCGCGATCGATGTCGGCAACAACGGCGCGAAGGCCGGGGCGGGAGCGACGGGTTAATGCAAGCTAATCTCACACGGGTGCAAGGGATCAACGTGAAAAGGAGGCAATTTGTTACAAACCTCTGTACAAATATACTGAGATTGCCCCAGCCATGTGGCATTTGAGCAGAGAAGAAAGGCGGTGTTTAATACAGATGGCATCTATTGAGGGTGAGAGGCAGAGTAATAATATCGCTATACAATGAACCTCCACTACAGGGGTGTCCAAACTTTTTCATTTGAGGGCCACATACAGAAAATCAGAAGGACGCAAGGGCCACATAATGTTATGAAGAGAAATTGTGTTTAGTCCTAAAAATTGTAAAAATAATTTATTTGGGCTTTTGCATATTTACAAAAATGCTACAGTATATAAACCAATTTATTTGTAATATTGCAGTAGGGTTATTATAGTTTTGGAATTTTTCATTTTAGTTATTATTTTGTTTTGAGTTTTTTTTTTTTATTTAGTTAGTTTTAATTGGTTTTCAGGGTGGTTCTGTTAGTTTTTGTATTAGTTTTAGTTCTTTAATAAATGCTTAGTTTTAGTTTAGTTAGTTTCAGTGCTAGTTTTTGTTTTTTTATGTGTATTACTTATGCGCAATATTTAAAAAAAAACATCATGGGCATGATGTTATTATTCCGGTTAATATCAAAATAAATCGACTTCAAATCACATTTCAAATCATCCCCAAAGGCTCATGTATTAAATTAATTACCAAAGACTAAAACGAAGGACATTTTTGCTATAATTATAGTTAGTTTTATTTTAGTTAGTTTTGTAAGCATAAAATGTAGTTTCAGTTAGTTTTCTTTTTTTTAAAAGCATCTTCGTTTTTATTTTATTTCGTTAACGAAATTGTTTTTTGAATTGTATTTTTTCGTTAGTTTTAGTGAACTAAAATAACCTTTAATAGCACCTGTGTTTTTCGACACCCTCCCTTCTTACTTTGACCATATCCAAACATTATTATTTTTTTTTATTTTATTTGAACTGAGTCAAATGCCATTTTTAGCATATGTCGCGGGCCACTAAAAAATTGACAGCGGGCCGCAAATAGCCCCCGTGCCGTAGTTTGGACATCCCTGCTCTACTATTTGCGGGGTGTTAAGACCAAGCCTTTTCACAAATAATGAAACACTGTGAGATGATCACAATCACTTTGTTGCCAGTATCCCCAAATAATGAAGCATTTGTACATTTTTGAGAACTAGTGACATATGGCCACATTGAATAAAAGTTTAACCTCATGGCTGCATTCACCGATGTCGACTTGTTGTGTGCTTGTACAGGAGGAAATGGACACCAGTCCCATGGTGTCGTCTCTGCTCAGCAGCCTGGCCAACTACTCCAACCTGCCGCAAGGGAGCAAGGAGCACGAGGAGGCCGAGAACAATGAGGCCGAGTCGTCCCGCAAGAAACCCGTCAAGGTATATCGCAAGAGCACATTTAAGTACATTTGAATCAGCAAGCAGCAGGCCTCTGCTGGGTCAATCCTAAATCTGCTAATTTGACTCATAAAAGTTTTTGCATAATCTCTACTAGCAACAAATAGTCAAAGCAAATTAGGCTTGCGCTATAGCTAACAAGCTAACAAATGAAACGCTAACAAAATAGCTAACTAACAAGCTAAATACCTCAGTCACAAGCTAAAAAAATATAGGCCGCAAAAACGCTTACTAGCTAACTAGAAATACAACCCGCTAATTAGAAAGGTAAACAAAGAGCCTAACTACCAACTTAAGTTACCAGCTGATAAATATGCTATCCCTAACTAAGCTAACTAGGTAGCTGCCTAAAATAAAGCAAACTAAACAGCTAACTAAGAAGCTGAATACTGAATATCAAAGCTGACTAAAATGCTACCTGGCTAACAAACAAAACAAATAAAAAGTAATGAAAAAATATTGATTTAAAGTAGCACTAAGGAACTTTTCATCCTTGATAAAATATTTTCACAACTCTTATGATGAAACTTAGTTGAATGGTACCTTTGCCATGGTCTGAGGTGTATCATTTTTACTGGCACTAAGCAACTTTGAGGATGATGGTAGGAACACTGCCACACACACAAAAAAAAACTACAAACGTGCCATGTTGAGTTGAGTTCAACATACCTGAACACAAGGTTGTGTTTAATGTTAAGATACAGATGAAATGGCGTGAAAATTTCACATCACAAGGATCGATATAAGTTAAGTAGCATTATTGTTTGTATTCTCACCAATTATAGCTAAAATATATATAAACAATACATTTCAGACATTTTTTTTGACACCAAAAAAATAAATAAAAAATCAGCAACACTAAGAACTTTTTGTAAATTTTTGTCAAACCAAACGCCAATTCACAAAAACTGCCCAGCAAAGAGAAATATCTTTTGAAGACATCGAACAAGCATATATTACCTTGATTTGCCATATTCAATCTTGATTAGTTTTCGTAGTGAATAGTTTTAAAGAAACTCTGTGGAGCAGCTTGGGATAAGAATAAAAAAATCTCCAGTACTTTAGAAGCCGTCAATCATTTTCAGTTGGCATTCAAATCCCCGGTTTGTGTTACCGTGTCGCGTCTTAAATGTCACTCTCTAATGAGTCGCCGTCACATTATCCAGCACGATTTCTGTCAGGAAGGAGTTTTTGCTTCTCGGGGACTTTGTTTGCCGGATGCATTTTTAGCCACCGTGGCAAAGCGAGATAACAAGGCGTATAACGAAGGGTGCTCGGATCATTGGAGGCGGGACTGACTGTGTTTGGACGCGCTCCCGACTTTTTCTGATGGCCTGACAGTTTTGTTTTTTTGTTTTTTTACCACTTTCGACCCGTCTTATCTACCCAGTTGCTTCATCAGCGCCCTCATGATGTTTTCCTTCCCCGTCACACGTCACTTCTCACGGGCCGGGACTCTTTCACTCCTCACCTTGAACCCGACGACGTCTTGAGACGTTCCTGTCTGGGACACAAGCTGAGGACTATGAAAAAAGCATTGATTGATGCTGCCCTATGTACCCAGTTGATTGACTGGCGACCAGTTCGGGGCGTACTCTAACTCCAGAAGTCAGCTGGGATCATCATCTCTAGTTCATCTAAATGTCTAGATATACCAAACCGATGGTTGTCCAATTGTGACCGACGCCAACCCCTGCCCAGACGTCGGCACGTCGGGTAGAAAAATGATGTAAATACACACCGCACCGACCCCGACTATTACATACCTTCGGTGCATGTGCGAGAAGTAATTCCCCTCCATACCATCGGTGGCGGTAGTTATTATTCCTAAAGGCAACTGGAAACCTGTTTACAGGGGTGGGATATAAAAACATAAACAATCTCTCTCACAATGTCCTCCCACGTGAATGAAACTCTTCGGCATTTTGCACACTATCATAGATACAAAGTAAATACTTGTGTCCCTATGTCATGCCATAGTTTGGCTTTCATATCTTTGTCGGCATACCTTTTAACGGTAATATCATACAATGCCGGGCTCGCTTGAACCAAGACAGACATTGTACGTTCAAATGTGGAGGCTACAGCAGGGTGATGATGCACAATATGAGCGGGGAAAAACAAAAAATGGTCCAGGCGTTTCATCAGTACTGTTTATCCGCGTTCGTAACTAGCTAACAGCCAGTCACAGTGGTCAAAAGGCCCGACGTCGTTTCAACATGTTGAATTTGCTGTAAGTAGTATTCCAACTCAATCTGACTTTACAGCAGTAATTTATACAATGATCAAACGCCGCATGCCGTCGGCTCAACGCTGTCCGACTGTGCGACTTGGTGTATCTCGGCCTTAATACAGACAGGTACTATCAAAAAAATCACAAATTTATATTTGTCTACATGTTCCCTGCGATTGACCGGCGACCAATCCAGGGTTTATTGTCACCAACAGTCAGCTGGAATAGTCTCCATTTCACCTGTGACCCTAAACAGGATAAGCGATTCGGAAAATAAATGGATGCACGGAGCCTGATTCTGCCGCATTCAATCTAAACCAATGGAATTCAGTTCAGTAAAAGGCAACATGTAGACGCCGTTGGACAAATTGAATTGCTTTTTTTCAATTCCGCAGCTAGCCAGATGCAAAGCCCCAGGGAGTGCGAAAAGTATTCACTCAGGCTCTGCTGTATTTAAGGCACACTGTAGAGAGTTCTGCTGCATCACAAATATTCACAGCGTGTGTATCTATCCAGTATATTTGAGTGAATCAGCCATTTAATTAAACAGTCAATTATTTTGTGTAAATCAGGTGGGCAAATTATCGCGGACTACTACGTTCTTTATTCCGCCCCATGAAGCATTTACTTTATCAAGAAATTTGTTTGTTTCAGCATGTTTATTATTATTATTATTATTATTATTATTATTATTATTATTATTATTATTATTATTATTATTATTAGATCTGCAACATGTTGGAAAAACATGCGATATGCGATATACTTGCTGAACATAGCGATATCGATATTATTGCGATATTTAACAACTAAAGAAATTACATTTTCATTATCTAATGAAAGAAAAACATTTTTCATATGGCAAAATAAGCAACCTTAATGTAATCTAAGTTAATTAATTGTAATTATGTCTTGATAATTTTAAACTATTGAATGGCGATGCACATTTTAGTTAGCATCTGACTGGTCAAATTCATATAAAAAGCATAAAATTCCATATAAAACTTATTGCATGCCTTTGCGATATGCATATTGCAAGGGCCAATATCGCGATATCTTTTCAATATATTGTGCAGCCCTAGTTATTATTATTATTACTATTATTAATTTATTTTTTAATACATAAAATAATTATACATAACATGAATTTTTTTTATTTATGTTTGTATGTATTTATTCTTATTGTATTATTACATAATAAAATTTTACATAGACATTTTAACTATGTTTCTAACTCATCTACTAAATGTCCTGTTGTCTGTCCATTTTGAAAATGGCCACCAATCCTGCCGGTCGATCGACAGGCGACCTATTTTTAATTTTTTTTTTCGTTAGTTTGAGAAAGCCTCGGTGCAAGTCTAATCTCCATTCTGTCACCCCAACCTTACCAATACATTAATTAGCATTCACGCTATACACTTCCGCGGCTCCGCCAATCAGCGGCCCATTCCACCGCCAATCTCTCCATCACCACGAGTGGCTTTTCATTAAGGCGGCCTGTCGTGGTTTATCGCTCTCTCTCTCTCTCTCTCTCTCGCTCACTTTCCCCGGCCGATCACCTTCCCTCTCCATTTCTTGCTCAGCTCTCCGCTCTCCATCTCCCTCATCATCAGCTCCCCCCCGGGGAAGGGGGGGGGGGGGGCACAGCCTGGAGGGCAGAGAGGGAGATGGCTTTTCTTTGTGTCGCAGTGTGAAAAGGCGAGATTAGCAGATTGCTTGTCGTGTGACATGAGGGAGCCGTCTGGAGGTCGGGCAAGTTCGCGCGCAAACTGGCCTGCGATTTGCAGCATTCAGACTCGTATGTTTGGAAATAGAAATGCAGGAAAACAGCCCCAAGGCCTACTCAAAATCAATGATGCTAGTTACAATTCCTGAAATGAAATGACTACAGGTATCGGCCGTATTTTAAGTTATCAAAACAAAGGTGAAACAAATATATACAATCTATGTGCTGACCACTGCTGACCATTCATACAAAAATGTACAATATAATGGTTAATAATAATTATTGGATAAAGAGTAGAATAAAAAAGTATCCTAAAAATATATACATATATGTCCAGGCTGTCAGAATGAAATAAAATAAAAATTAACTCAGTGCTGTTTTTTTTTTTTTTTTAAACTTCCTAAGAAGCACAGCACTGACCTATTGGCTCATCCATTGCTGAGACGGTTCACATATCGCATAATGAAAAACATATACGTATCTAGAGGCAGCTTTAGAACTTGAAAAAAAAACAACAACAACATATAACTTGAAAAATTTGTAAAAAGGGTCATTTGTAACTCAAGGTGCCTCTGTATATTTTAATCATATTGTTATCATCCATAATAATTATTGATTAAAAAAAAGTAAACACTGTATAGACTTTTAGTAAAAAGAAAACAAATAATGTGCATCTTGTACTTCACTTTTTATTCCCATTATACAAGACTATGCATAAAATGATACAAATTTATTTTTAATTACATTACTTTGATTAGTTTTTATATTCTGTGTAAAAAAACAAAAAACAAAAAAAATGAACTTTTTTTTCGACAACAATATATATTGTATAGCTATAATTATATTTCAACATTTTGGATGCAATTTTAGACTGCAGCCAATCGCTGGATCTAATGATGTGTTCAGTGAGCATATGTTACAGTGGCGAAATACGCTCACACATTGTCATAACGTCCAAAGATACGACAACCTTAAAAAAATATGTATACCTGCTCTATAATGTCCAATATTTATATAATCTTGTAGTCCACCGCTCGGACATCATTCCATAAGCTGTCCGCCCCATCTTTTTACAGCCTCCATGTTCTCCCACATTAACGGCGTTTCCCTTCACTGTGTTTTATTATCGTGCTCCAATCTCCCGATTCATGCATACACACACACGCACGCCCACGCATGGACACACACATACACCCACCCCCCGCTTATTAGTCTAGAGCACGGGATCAGTATTCGCATCATCAACCTTTCGAGCATCTATCTTGATGAATGTCACTTCCTGTTATTGGCGCTAGACGTTGTCCGAGCGGTGTTGGCTCCTAAACTGACATTTCACAACGCACGTATTGTCCTCTCGACAGCCTCGTGGGATTATTCTTTCATACGCGGTGGGCCTCGAGCGAAATGCTTGTTATCAGCATTGATTAACGTGTTGATTTTTCATGGAAGGGGGTCCTCAGTTGACAACAGTAGCAATATCCGTCGCATTTACGGTTCGCTATTCACAAATTCACCTATTTGCATTATTTTTTCTGTGTAACGTTCTAGGGATGTAACAATATCCAAACATCATGATATGACATTATCACGATATGAAGGTCACGATACAATAATTATCACAATATTGTGGGGAGGCTGGCGATTCAATAAGAGGTCATAATGTAAAAAAAAAAAAAAAAAGAAATGAGCTCATACTAAAAATTAAAAAAATAAAAAATAAAAAATATTGTGCTTTTGTACATTACAGCAAAGAAAAATATTCTAAAAATAAATATTAATATTATATATAAAAATGATATAAAAATCGTGACATGACAACTACGATATATTGTGGCAGTTTTAATATCACGATTGCCGTTATCGTTGCATCCCTATAACGTTCCCCGGAAAACTCACCAGTGGGTTCTTTTTGGCGGCACGGTGACTTAGTGGTTAGCATGTCCGCCTCCCAGTACTGAGGATGCAAGATCGAGTCCAGGCTCCGGCCTTCCTGGGTGGAGTTTGCATGTTCTCCCCGTGTCTCCGTGGGTCTTCTACTACGGTCTCTTTCCACATTCCAAAGACATGCATGGCAGGTTAAATGGGAGCTCCAAATTAACCCTAGGTGTGCTTGTGAGTGTGGATGGTTGTTCGTCTCTGTGTGCCCTGCGATTGGCTGGCAACCAGTTCAGGGTGTACCCCGCCTACTGCCCGAACCCGGCTTGGATAGGCTCCAGCACCCCCCACGACACTTGTGAGGAATAAGCGGTTTTAAGAACATGGGTGGATGGATGGGTTCTTTTTATGCAACAAAGCCCTGACTAAATGGGAATTGGAATCAAGGAAGTATGTTGATGTGATACATCTCCACTGAGAGATATGCTTTCCAAACGTGGGAACATGCTGGGAATCCCAGGCATAAAGTAGTTCCCTCTTTACAAGACGCAACGGTTACTCTGCATTTTACTCTGCATTTTATGTCACCAAAAGTAACCCAAAAATTTGAGAGCGTTTCAGTCCTCATGAAACATTCAGCAAGCCGAGCCTTTTAACATGGATTTTAAATCTTTGAAATCATCAATTGTTTATATGCCCTGCTCCCCATTTTGCAGGTTCTCTTCTTTGGCCTACATGTTCTACCTTACTCAATGGAGAAATAATGCATCGCTCTCAACTTGTGAGCGTTTTACTACAGTTTAACACACTCCAATTACAGTGTTCCTGTACATATTTATCATTCACATGTTTGTGGATTTATTTTTATTTTTTTAAATAAACTCCCCTATTTGAAGTGAGGGGAGGGGCTTCATTTAGTCAGCCCATAAAAGTAGTGCTTTTGCGCAATTATTTGTTTTGCAGCAGGGCTCAGTCACTATTTCCCCCGCTAATGCTATCCACAAAGTATGAGAAATCGGTTGGTTTGCGCTGTGACGATTCATTTCCGTTTGTATATGTAAACAAAGATTGCCCTGAAAGGTTGAATTCAGTTCATCATGTAACAACACTTTTCTCAGAACTTGATGCAGGACTTGTGCCTTCGATTCGCCCTGGAAAGCTGACCAAATGTTATGTTGGCAAACATGTAGCAATTAAAGTCATAAACACTGCTTATACCCATATATGGGCAAAAGTTGTGTTGTTAATTATCTGCGCAGTGAGTCCTCAGTTTATGACGAATTTAACTCTAATTTCTACGTAGGAACTATTCATTTTTGTTTAGATGTCTTTAAATATGTTCCTATATACACAAAAGTTTACAAAAAAAATTTACAAAAAAATGATGATTACAAGTTTCCACTGGTTTTTCGGCCAAAACAATCTTGTGATCATTTTGACAAACGTATTTTTTTTTTTTTTTTTTTTTTTTTTTTTTGCTTTCATCTTTTCAACTAGCTTTCATTGCTTACTTTCCTAATGACCTCATTGTCGAGGTGCATCAGAAATCGTTTCCCCGCAAATTGTTTCGTTCCAAAAATATCTTTTGGTGAACCAGGTGAACACATTATTTGCTCGGCTTTTCTCCTTGCGGGTTTACAGCTGACCTGAATTTGCGGATTTGTGAAGGCAAAAGCTTCCGTGCAGCTGCGCGCACGCTAACAGGTTAGCTCGGAATGCGTACATTTTTGAAAACAAATTGGCTTTAATGTTTAAAATGACATGACTACACTCAATGTGGTGGTGAGCCACAAGCACCTTAGAGGACATCCAGCTTTGGATCACAACGGCGGGAGGTTACCGGGGCTGATGACGGGATGAGGGGTGGGATGGGTCGGGGGTCTGCTTGTGGTTGGCTGGCCTCTCTTCTCGCCATCTCTTTAATAATTCAGCACACCTGAGCAGGGACACATTTGTTCTATCGACTCCTGTTTGTCCAGCCGAGCGTGGCGGCGCCGTTACAAGCTCGCCCACGCTCTCCCTCCCCCCCGCCTCCATTCCATTTAATTCCTTCGTCATTTAATTACGTCCTCTTCCCTCGCGCAAATTGGAAATCCAACGTGAGCGTGCCGCATAGGTGTTCCTTCCGCGTATCTATGAGATCCGAGCGGTGGCCTCCGGTAGTTTCCAGGCAGGAATAATCCCAGAAGAAGTCATTAAGGTGATGGAACTCCTTCCATCCTGACTTTCTGGAGCGACTACTTATCCATCGCCCCGGGGATGTAAATAGTCATTCATTGTCGGCCTCCATTTCCTCTTTACCTCGGGGTGCACCAAGGATAGGGAGTTCGCCACAATCTCTGTTTATTGGACCGAGGTTGTCAACAGTGCTGGTTTCTGCAGTTGGCTAAATGTTCACACTCCACAGGCAAATTAGAAGCAAGACTGTTTGGCCTGCAAGGTGTAACCCCCCAAAAATTAGGAGGCATCAAAAATGTATATTTCATTGTGCTATGGCACCTGACTTGGCTTGACTCTGTTGTTTTTGTTTGAGCATGTTCCCCTTCTCATGATCAAATTCAACAAAGACCTGATTCTCTCATTGCCTCATAAAGATGTTCTTATTTTTGTGGTGTGTGGAGTGTGTTAAAAGTTCATTTTTGTCATTGATCTGATCCCAAAAACGGCCAGGTGGATAGTCTTAAATTGAAAAGTCAACACCAAGTTTGGCTGAAAGTGACCTGAAAGATCAGGTGCTCCCGTTTTGGGAAATCAACTGTTGTTGGACAGAGAATAACAGATTTGCTTTTTGTAGCTTGTTTCCACACAAAACTTGCAACAATCAGTGAATTAATCAGAAGTTGGACAAGATACTTGAGTTCGCTTCTGCATCTTATTCCTAAAGATATTCCAGGCAAATTGTATGCTTGCAATTTGATGGCATGTCCTTTTTGTGGAACCAAAGTCATGCTTGAATGGGCTTGATGAGCAAGTCAAAATACTCGAGCTCAAGCCTGTCGGAAACCTTTGATGAACGAAAATGAAGGTTCTTCTAGATGAATGGACGAAAAGGACAAAATTTAGGGGGAAAACTCCAATTTCCAACAATTTTATGGCCTCCTTTTCACCTATGGTTTGGTTTACATCAGTTTGCCCGAGTCCACAGGAGCGTCATAGCCAGAACACCAAGCCAAAAATAAAAAATAAAAATCTACCTACACACCATCAGACCCCTGCAACAAACATCATCACAATCCGTCAACCACATGCAATGTTGTTCTTTGGAAATCCAGCACACTTAAATGTTTACACTGTGCAATACCTCTGCAACCTGTAATATTGGAATAATAAATTTAACATGACACCCAAACTGACTTGATGGAAGTCAAGCTCATTCGAAGTGTTTTGAATGCTGCTGTATTTACTTGAAAGTGGCGTTTGTTGGTGCGAAGCTAGTGGCGAGAGACAGAGAGTGAGGAAGTGCAATCAAAGGGTGCACATCTAACCCACCTGAGCCAACCATTCTGCGGTCTGACTACCCCCCTCCCCTCTCCTGGCCCCCCCCCCCCCCTCGGTGGGCAGCTGTTGCCTCGCAGCTTGCTCAGCGGTGCCCTGCTGGCCTACCTGTGGCTGTGCAGCAGCCTGCCCTCTCTGCGCTCACGGTGGCGAGTTCCCACGGGAAATCATCGCTGCTGCTACTGCTGCTGCTGCTGCTGGCTCCCGGCCCGCTCACCAAACCGATTTTGTGTGTGCGCGCGTGTGAACAGGACTGCAGTCCGCTGTCGGCAAATGAACCCACCAATTGAAAGAAAATAGAAAAGCAGCACTTTTGATAAGCGCCGGAGCGCGTGTCCCTCCTTCCCAACAGGCTCACCGATTCAATGCGTTCGCAAGCGTTCCATTTGTTAGCGGCTACTTCACCGTCATTTCAATCATGTAGCCATTCGCCAGATCTTGTTTGCGGACACGTCGCCGCGTTCCTCCTCTCGGAAGCTCGCTGTCTTGCCTGCCTTTCGTCGAGCCGTCACGTTTATTCATTATTCAAAGTGTGATTGAATCATAATAATGGAATGTGACTGCATGAAGACCTTTGCGTGTGACGGAAGTTTATCCTAGGTTAGTAGATGTTAGGTGTATGTTTTTTGCTGTAGCATCTTTTCTTTAAAGTGCAAGTCAAGCTGAACCCTTTCTTGACCATAATATGTGACCTCACTAGTCTAAACATGATATTCTGATTAATATTTCATTTGTGGAACGTGAGTTATGAAGCATAATTCAGCCGTTTTTGTCCATCTCAAGGGCTATAAGCCGTTTTATCACTTCTTGTTGACTGAAGATGACATCAGGGCTCAGGCAACGACCAATCACAGCTCACCTCTTTTCTGAAGTTGAGATAGAAAACATACATACAAAAAATAGTGAATAATCACTGCAGATGATTTTTTTATGTGCTGCAAAAGATGAAGAAATGTGACATTAAAGTTGGTTCGCGCACAGGTGAACACATTGGTGACCAAAATTCACGCCGCACTTTGCTCAACTGGGGTAAAGAGTACACCCATGACATTCCATTTTACATAGTTTATTCAACTTAAAGGGGAAGTCAACCCCCTAAAAAATTCTATGTGACCTCACTTGTCGAAACATGACATTCCGATTAATATCATATTAGTGGAATATGAGTTAAGCAACAAAATCCAGCTGTTTTTTTTGTTTTTGTTTTCATATATATATATATATATATATATATATATATATATATATATATATATATATATATATATATATATATATATATATATATATCAGGGGACGCCCATTTTGCCACTTGCTGTCGACTGAAGATGACATCAATGTTGCTCAGGGCTCAGGTAACAACCAATCACAGCTCAGCTTCAGAAAAGAAGTGAGCAGTGATCATCTGCAGTGATTACTCACTATTTTTTGTCTATATATATTTTGTATGTTAGCTTCAGAAAAGAGGTCAGCTGTGATTGGTCGTTGCCTGAGCCCTGAGCACCATTGATGTCATCTTCAGTTGACAACAAGTGGCAAAATGGCCCTGAGACTGATTTAAAAAAAAAAAAAAAAAAAGTAAAATGGCTTGATTTTGCTGACAAGTGAGGTCACATCATATTTTTTTATTTTTTTTGTTTTACGTCCCCTTTAAGTTCAATAAACACTGTAAAAATGGTGTAACTTGAATTTTTGTCACCAATGTGTTCACCTGTGCGTGAACCTACTTTAATGTCACATTTCATCTTTTGCAGCGCATAAAAAAAAAAAAGCATCTGCAGTGATTATTTTATATTCTTGACATGCTGACATGTCAAATACACTTTGTTTCCTTTTATGAAAAGCTAACAATAGATACACCTCCTCACCTGCGTTTGTCACAGCATTTCTTTCCCCCTCAAATTGCCTTTTAATTTGAATAAAGTGTATAAAAATAGCCCATTCATCCTGTTTGAGATTTCAGTAGAAGCTCACATTTGCTGTAAAGCAAAAATCCAACCCGACCTCCTCATGAGCTGCGTTGTGCAGCTGCGGCACATTTTTTTTTTTTTTTATGTAGCGCGATACAGGCCAACACCTGACTGCTGATGTGTGTTAAGAGCCCATATATTAACCCCCCCTCCACAAGGACCCGTCAATGGAACAATCCGAGTGGTTAATTACAGCGTTGCAGCGAGTGCGAGCAGCTTGGAGTGAAATGAAAATGGAGGACAGAGAACATTGATTTGGTGCCAGCAGCTTTGAAAATGTTTTCCTTTGAGGTATTTGGAAGGTGCGATAAACATCAATACCCTCCACAATGAAAATGTTTTTTGTAGTTTTTTTTTTTTTTTTTGCAGGCCTGGAGGTTCCCACAGACTAAACAAGAGATTTAATGTATAATCACAATAGGTGGTGAAAATCAGTCTAATCCTTTCAAACTGAAAGTCACTTTTTACAAGAAAATTGTTGTTTTTATTCAAATATAGTCCGAATGGTCCAGTCATTTTGGGAAGATAAACTCATGCAAAAATATTCCGAACATAGTTACATTAATAATTAAAAAAAAAAAAAAGATTATTTTTGCAAGAATAAATTTACAGTATTGTGAGAATAAATTCAATTTTACAAAAGAAGTCAGAATTATTAAATTGTTAAATAGCAGCAACCTAATCTTATGTGGGAAAAAAAGTCAGAATTTTATTATATATATATATATATATATATATATATATATATATATTATAATTTTTTTTTACAAAAAAAACAATGTTAAGGGCATTAAATCACATGTTCTGAAAATTTAGAAAATAAGGAATAAAGTTGCATGTAATGTGAAAAGAAAATCACAATTTAGCAAGAATAAGTCCAATATTACAAGACAATGGAATATTAATGTCATAAAATCATACATTCCGTGAATAAAGTAGTAATTTTAAAATGATAGAGTAGTACAAGAATAAAGCCTAATGTGGAATGTTATGAACAAGAAAAAAAAAAGTTGCAACATGAATAAAGAATAAAGGTTTTAACGACAAGAAAGTCGAAATTTACTCACATAACGTCTCAATGTTCTAAAAATATAAGTCCGACATTAAAAAAAAAAAAAAAAAAGTCGTAATTTGGGAGGAAACGTTCTAATATATATTATAAAAAATACTTCTCATTTTACAAAAAGTGGTCATCCCAAAAACCAAGTCAAATATTCCAAGAATTAATTTCATTTGAAAAAGTTTGAATTTTGTGATGGTATAATTATCAAAAATGTCATATTGATACGAGAATGAAAAATCTTGAACTTGCCGTAATTTTTCTTTCTTTTGTATATTTTTGCCTCCCTGTGACCTCACCACCACTGTTGTGTCCCCCTGCAGGCCCCCCAGCTCGGCACGCTGATGGGCGTCTACCTGCCCTGCATCCAGAACATCTTCGGCGTCATCCTCTTCCTCAGGATGACCTGGCTGGTCGGCATCGGCGGAATCATCGGAACCTTCGTCATCGTCTTCATGTGCTGCACCACCGTGAGTAATTCCTTTCGCCATTCTTGGCACCCAGGACTGGTCACCGCAAAAAGGTAGCTGTTGGAGTTTGCGCAATAAACATAACTACATGCAATTAAAGTAAAGCATTTAATAAATGTTTACATATGCCATATGTCATTTTTCCCCCCCATTTTAAATTATGCAAATAATTAATTGATTAGAAAAAGCAGGATGAGCGTGTGCATTCGATATACATTTTTGAAGACGCCCTCATAACATTAAATGTCGAAAAAATTGTGATTGGTTGTGGCTAGACATGTGGGTAACAGGACTGACATGGAATTATCTGATTGGCTGTTGACCAGATAAAGAGATTAAAGATTTTTGACATCACATAGATTCTGACATCACATAGCGTCTGACCAGTTGAAACTAGATGCTGGGTACATCAGTTCAAAACAGACACTTGACCTCACGGTCATGACCCAAACATAACCCTTACATGACCCTAATCATGACAGTAAGCATACCCTTGCATGACCCTAATCATGACAGTAAGCATAACCCTTGCATGACTCTAGTCATGACAGTAAACATAACCCTTGCATGACCCTAATCATGACAGTAAGCATAACCCTTGCACGACCCTAATCATGACAGTAAACATAACCCTTACATGACTCTAGTCATGACAGTAAGCATAACCCTTACATGACTCTAGTCATGACAGTAAACATAACCCTTGCATGACCCTAATCATGACAGTAAGCATAACCCTTGCATGACTCTTGTCATGACAGTAAGCATAACCCTTGCATGACTCTAGTCATGACAGTAAACATAACCCTCTAAAAAACACATAACAGGTGCGCTTCAATTTTAGCGGGCAAAATATGCTGGGAAAAAAAAAGCCTTTTTAAGTCAGTGATTAATCAAGATTAATCAAAATTCCAAGATGTGATTAATCTGATTAAAAAATGTAATCGTTTGACAGCTCTCGTCGTTTTGTACGCGTTTATGTGTGTATACATGTATTTGTGTGTTGGTGTGTGTGAGCAGCCTAGATTCTCCTCCAGCCAGCGCCGGGTGTATTTATAGAACAACCCCCTCCAAATCCCCACCGTGGCAAACTAGCCTATACGCACATAGACACGCATACGGGCATCAATACGTTGCCCCCCAATCGTGACGTTGTGGACGTCGTTGCAACCCCGCCCCCTCTCCAGTTGTCTATTTGTACACTAGCGCGATTTGCGTGCCGCTCGTATTTGCTTCCCATCCATCCCAGTTTATATTGATCTTGTAAGCGTGATGAAAACAGTGTGCCCAGAGAGGAAAAACAAGCTCGGAGCTGGCTCGCACTGACAGCAACACAAACGCACTCAAATTTCCTCTCCATCTCTCGTTCTCTCTCTCTCTCTCTCACACACACACGCACGCGCGCACGCACACACTGGGAGAGGCGTGCTTCTTATCAGTCACACTGCTGAGATCATTGCGGAGGCCCCAGGGTGATAAGCTTGAGCATGAACGGTGTTGCGAGGACCCCCGCCCGCCCACCCCGCTTCTCTCCTGCTGTGCGCCTTACATAACACATCACCGCCCAGCCCTCGAGGGGTACAATGTAGTGCGCGTGTGTGCTCCTATGCATGTGTACACATTGCGACCCCCACCCCCATCCCCTATAGTGAAATTCACAGGAAATGAAGAGTAAAAGTGTGCGCACTGTGCGGCTCAGTTTAGCTTCCGACACCCACCTTTGATTGACAGGTAGATTTTTTTTTTTTTTTTTTTAATTAACAGCCACTGCCAATATGTTACATCCATCCATCCATTTTCTTGACCGCTTATTCCTCACAAGGGTCGCGGGGGGTCGCTGGCGCTTATCTCAGCTGGCTTGCAAGTCACATGCAAAACTCCACCCAGGAAGGCCGGAACCTGGACTCGAACCGGAGTCCTCAGAACTGTGAGGCGGATGTGCTAACCACTCGCACACCGTGCCGCTCAATATGTTAAAATATATCATATATATATAATTATTATTTATGAAGCGCTTTTGAAAACAGGCATTGCTGTATTCAAAGTGCTGTACATGAAACATAAATCGGTTGTGCAGAAAAGAATAAGGTAACAAAACAAGAACAAAGCCAACATTTTGAAGTGCGTATGCAAGGTTTTGTTTTGGGTTTTTTTTTTTACAAGTAAATACATTTTACATCAGTAAATTAATAAATTAATATTCTCACTTTATTCTTACGTCACTACTGCCATCAAAGGGTTAAATGTTATATTCTCTTACTCGGCTGCCCTTTTCCCTTGTACTTGTTTTTTGTTTTCTTTTTGTCTTTTTTGCTTCCATCCTGTTTGACATCTCTCACATTTTGGACATTTAACAAACCGCATTTCGTAATTGCTTGATAGATCGTGACCATTGGCGGTTAGCTCTGAAAGCACACACGCACACACACACACGACGCTCGCTCTTTGCTGGCGCATTTCTCTCGCGGGTAATGAAAGCGTGTTTGGCCACAACGAGGTTTAATATCCTCGACGCAAGGCCGTCTGTTGTGTGGTCGTCCTTATTACTTTGCAGGTCTTGAATCTGAATGCGGTGGTGGGGGAAGGGTTGGAGATGGTGTTGGGAAGGAGGGGGGTGGGGGGCTCATTTATATGCGGATGCTTCATCTTTTTTTTTTTCCCCTTTTTACTCTCATCTCTTTCACTTCCTCAATTTTCTGGAAGCCTTTTTTCATTTGGCGCTCTCATTATTTCCTCCCTCACTTTTGATTCCCCAAGCACAACCCTTCTCCAACACCCCCAATGCAGCACCGTGGCTGCCTGCCTGCGTCTTCACTATCTCCCTTTGCGACACCTGAGAGTCCATTTTGCCCTCCGCCGGGACGTCATCTCCCCTGGCGAGCGGGCTCCTGCTGATGTTGCAGCGGACGACGGAAGAAATCATCTGACAACGGGGGCGTAGTGAAGCGTGCTAATGAAGCGGGGCCCTCGTGCTGCGGGACACTCTTCTGTCAAAAGCAATCTCCTCTCCGCTGCCAAGGTCCACCAAAGGCCAAATAGGAGCGTTAGGTCGGGATGCAAGCAGACCTAAAGTGTCCTTTGCGCTCAGCGCCGACGAGCTCGTGAAACTTTTCGTCGCACGATTTTTTTTGGGAGCAGCGTTTTAACGATCAGACGGTTGCAAAAAAAAAAAAAATCAAAATAGCAAGAGAAACAAAGACAATTGAAATAGGTCTCAAGCATTTGACATTATTATCCTAATATTTAGATTTTATTCCTCCAAAATTGACATATTTTATATTTCATAAAATGTGACTTCTTTTTTTTTCCTCTCTGAAAATTTCGACTTCTTTCGTCTAACTGATTTTTTTGTACTTGTAAATTCTCAATTTATCATAATATTTTGACTTTATTCCTGCAAAATTCTGGCAAAATTTTTTTTTTTTCTTGAAAACATTCAAATATGACTAATTGCAACTATGCTATTAGGTAAATATATACATTTTGCTCTGGTAGTACGTAATATGTCTTACAAAATTGACATTTTTTTTTCCCCCCTCACAATTTATTTTTATTTTTTTTACTTTTTCGTGAAAAATTTGTGAATTCTTTTTTGTAACATACTTTTATATACTTTTATATCCTAGTAGTTTCTTCACCATTTTTTTACATTACAGTATGTTTTTTCCCCTCATAATAATGCAATTTTATCTGCTAATATTATCAACTTTGTTTTTGCAAAACATCACTTTATTCATATTCTTTTTTTGTATACGTTTATAGTCTAGTAATTTCTTGATTTTGACAGTTTTGTCATAATATTTTTACTTTAGTCACATAGAATTACATTTTTTTTTACTTTATATACAAATTTAGTCACAGAAAATGTTGACTTTTTCATAATGTACTTCCTTTATTTTTATATTCTGCAGTATCTGTTTTTTCCCCCTCATAATATAATATCAACTTTGTTTTTGTAAAATGTCACTATTTCACATCTAATATTTTGTGCTTTATTTCTCATTTAAAATCCAAGTTTACTTTTTGTAATATTTATTCTCACAATATTGCAACTGCATACTAGTAAGACTCCACTCATATTTTACAACTTTTGATTGTTAAATTACATTACTGTAAAATATCTACATCTTTACTCTCACGTTTTTTTAAATCAATATTTGCCTTGCGATATTTGCGCTTTACGCTAAATAAAATGTTCTTTTTCTTGAAACACACAACTTTATACACAGAACATCAAAAACGTCATTTACCAATGACAACTTACAAAGTTCAGCGTATTTTCCTCGAGGCTAACGCGCATCAGCTTCACGTCACATGTACTCCGTTTTCCATCCTGATGTGCTTTTCCGGCAGGAGGTTCGCCTGCAGGTCAGGCGGGTTGCTGACCCGACAGGGCACAGCGCTCCACTAAGACGAAGACATCCACTCACTGATTGATGATATTTCATCATTTCCCTGACAGCCAGAGGACGACGTGACGCTCGTAGAAGTCACCAAATGGGATTTGACCGAATGTCAACCCAAAAAAAAAAAAATGACAGCGCTGAAAATGAGACGAAGGAGGCGAGACATCCCGGTGGTCGGTGTCACCTTGTCTGACAATTTTGTTGATGGAGGCTGCGACAGAAGGAAAAGTTCCATTTTTAACCGCCACCTTCGACATCCAGACAGATTTGGCATCGCCGTATTTGCGGCGGGACGACACCTCTGCGCGCCATCAGATAAAACACTTAAACAATTACGGCCTTATCTGCTGTGGCGAGAGGAGAGCTTGTGGCCTCATTAGGAGCAGATTAGCGGGAAGGAACGGAGCCCCCGTCGCCAGTCACTTGGCTCGTCCTCGTCCGGGCCCTCAGGTGCCACATTACAACCTTCACGGGGGGACAGATGAGGTGATATAGGCAAATGTCTTCCATGCTAGCGGGGGGGAGTCACTTGCATAGTCATTGGTCATCCAATAATGAAGGTCAAGTCTGTTTAGTTTTGTTGTTTTTTTTAGCTCGGAGACACAAGTTTGGTATGTAGTGGATTTTTTTAACCTTACGGTATTGTCGAATAAAATATTGGTAGGCAAGAGTCCTCAGTCAAACATTTTTCATCAAAATTCTTGTGAAAAAAAATGCTCCAAAGTCAACCAATTTCAGTCAAAAATCTTGTGAATAAATATGTTGCAAATTCAAAGAGTTTCAAGCAAAAAAAAAAAAAAAAAAAAAAAAAGGCATACAGATCAGCATATTTTGTGGCAAATGTGTCCCAAAGCTAAACACTTTCAGCCTGGGCGGAAAATGTGCTTCAAAATCAAAGAATTTCAGCCAAAATTTTGGATTTAAAAAAATCAAATAAAAAATAAAGCATCAGTTTCAGCCAAAGGTTTTGTTGGGAAAAAAAAATGCCTCCAATGTCAATTTCAACAAAAATTCTGATGAAAAGTATGCTCCAATGTCAAACTGTTTCAACCAAAATTCAGAGGAAAAATTGTTCCAAAATAAATAGTTTTAATAAAAAGAAAATCAGGTCCAAAATATCCTTCAAAGTCAAACAGTTTCAATCAAATTTTGGGAGTAAATTTACCTCAATGTTAAATAATTCCATCAATATATTAGCTTATTGAACTCTACTTAGACAAACTGTGCACTTTTTTGTGTTTTTTTTTTTTTTTTTCATTTTTTTAGTTCAAAAACACCAACAATATATAACTCTAAAAATGCAGTTATGTTTGCCATGTACTGTTTGCATTTAATTTAAATTTGTTGCCCTTGTATTTTATCAAAAAAATGTTTCAGGTACATTCTTACAAATACTTTTTGCATAGTCAGTATTTTCGTTTGTTTGTCATTTTTGGAGAAAGAAAATTTAAAAATTGAATTGTTGCAATATTTTTATCTGAGAGACATTTTTTTTGTTACATTTGGTAGAATTAAAAATACCCTCAATGTAATTTGTTCAGCCTGAACTTTGATGACTTTCCTAAAGTGAGCCAAAATGACCACAAAAAAAAAAAAAGACAAATGTCAAACTTGACCCAGACCGCCCTGCTGTATGTGTGCTTGGAAAAGGAACACCTCCAAAAGCCTCCATTTTGCAGCTTTAAGGGTTGAATGTTGAATGCAAGATTTTGAAATGATGTGGTTTTTTCTCTCTCCCCTATGCAGACCATGCTGACTGCCATCTCCATGAGCGCCATCGCCACCAATGGAGTCGTGCCAGGTGGGTGAGCAGACGCCGGCGTCGCCGTTTGACACCAGTCCTCTTCTAAATGTCCCTTTTTTTTTTCTTTTTTTTTTTTTCTTTAGTCACCGATCACACTTGGCAAGTTAGCACGAGCGCAGCTTGACGTCCCCGCTAAAAAAAAAAAAAAAAAAATCATCAGTCTGGGATTTTTGTACACAAATGCTATTTACTCCAAATAAAAGTGGCGGCCGCCCATCTGAACAGCAAGTTTTGCCGTACACGGCGGGTAATGTGCGTGCGTGCGTGGGCGTGCTGCAGGGGTGACGGCAAATGAGCGTCTGGGAGAGAACTGCGCAAGCGTCGGCCAATTACGATGACTGTTGCTGCACGGTGCTGATTAAGCACGTTGTTTATTGCACTTCACTTCATTTGCACACAATTAGAAAATGCAAGTGCTGCGGTAAAACACAATAATAGGAGATAAGCGAGCGAGGCGTAAGTGAAAAGTACGACTGCTCGGGGCGAGGCACCGCGTGACACCAGCAAATTGCTACACAAATGTTTTTTTTTTTTTTTTTTTTTTTTTCCCGGGGATGAACGATTATTCAATTATCAACAACACTTGCTTGCATGACTATTGCCAGTGCCGAATATGAATTTAAGTAGCGTTTTGAGCCATCTCAGGGGGCGGCCATTTTGGCACTTGCTGTCGACTGAAAATGACATCACAGTTGCTCAGGTCTCACGCTGCATTCGAGGATGGTCGGAAGTCGGATATATCCGAGTTGGTTTTCCCCAGTTCCGACTCGAAAGCGTTCAAGGCAAAAAGTAAACAACCAAAATGGCGGCGAGTGATAAATTGTTTTTATTTTGGTCCTCAAAATCCAGCAAACTCACAATTTTGCTCCATTTATTTATTTATTGTTTTTATCTTATTTCATAAGCATTCCATACGGTTCAGTTGTTGACCGTATAATTTCAGCAGCATACCGTCAAGTGACGTTGCGTTACGTGAAGTTATGTTGAATATAATAGACAAATAAAATGTTGTTTTCTTGGACTAAAATAAAGACTAAAATGCTAGATATATTATTATATAGATGATTATAGTTGACTAAAAATGTACTGAAAAAAATGGCATGAGGTTGAATAACCGTTGATAAAAACTAACAAGCGTGATTGCAATTGGACTAAAACTGAGACTAAATTTAAAAATGGCGGATAAAATTAACACTACTTCTAGCCGCCTTATTGTCTGACATGTAACTGTGCAAATATCATATTACATATTGAAGTTGTGTTGTTGTGTTTGCTTAGCTGGAGGCTCGTACTACATGATATCCCGTTCGCTGGGGCCCGAGTTTGGGGGCGCGGTGGGGATCTGCTTCTACCTGGGGACCACCTACGCCGGAGCCATGTACATCCTGGGCGCCATCGAGCTGCTCCTGGTGAGAAACATTTCTCTTTTCTTTTTTGTCATTCACTCACATAAACAAACATGGTCTCCCAGGCGGGGGAGTGAGTTCTTTACTCTTCCTTTTCACTTGTTATGCTCCAGGTGAGCATAACAGCATACATCATAAAGACAGACAACCATTCACACTTATTTCCACGGTCACTGACATTTTTATTCGTTATTTTCCCACGATTATATTTTGTATACTTGGTTGAATTAAAAATCCAGTTCAACTATATTTCATCGAGTCAAATTCTCGGTGCACGAATTGTTTCAACCTGTTTGATTTTGAGGAGAGCATGAATTGAATTGAATTGAATTGAAGAAGACGAGCCGCAACAAATCTTCCTCACTTTGCATGGCCACAAATGTCTTCAATCAGCCCCTCGACTCGACATCCAATTGATCGACGAAAATGTTGATTGGATTTCCAAGCCCAACAGCGTCACGTCCGAGTCGATTACATCAGCGATAACTTCAATTGTGCCCCTCTGTGCTGCTCTTTTCGCCATTAAGTCCATTCCTGCTCTTGTTGCTCTTGTCGCAGGAAGTGGACGTCCTCGTTAGGAACCATCCCATTGGCTCATATCAAGTTATATTTCATTTGTTATTGATTTGGATTCATGTGTGTCAAAACATTTCTTTTATTTGAAATTTAGTTTATTTAGACAGCTGATTCATTCACTTTACATTGAACGGCAAAGCAATATAATCAAATAAATGGTCAAATGTATTTTTTTTTTCGATATAATTTAAGAAAATAAACAACGTGATTTTGTTGGAAGATTTTGTAATATTTGTGTATATATATTATATATATATATTTTATAGCTTTGTTATATTATATTACATAAACGATTCAATGAATAACACATTCAAAAGTACAACATGCTCAGAAAATCAATGGATTCATTGTTCATTTTTATATTATACTACATATGTGCAGTATTTATTTACAATATTTATATAATTATTAACATAATAAAAATGAATAATTAATATTTCTAGTAACTGTGTTAAATATAATGTGAGAACATTTTAAAATATAACAGTGTAATAAAAATAAATAAAATTAAGTTTTGCTATGTTTCATGATATAAAAATGAATATACTCATTCGAACCCAAAAACGTGTAAAACGTTTTTTTTTTTAATACTTTGTCTTTCCCTACCAAAAACATATCTAGATGTTTTTTTGTTTTTTTTTTGTTTTTTGGGGGTTTTTTTTAATGCTAGAGCACACAGAAGGCTTTGATCTTTGATGCAGCTTCTGACCTGAAGAGGTTGCTTAAAGCAATGTTAGTTATTACAAAAAAAGCCGGTTTTACCAATGTTTTTGACAGGTTTGTGAATAAACCAAAAAATTAAACTTAGCTATATTCTAATGCTAATTGCTGCAAAACGGAAACAGATACAAATATACCGTTTTTACTGATGAAAGAAGAGACTCTAATCTTTCTTTTGGTAGGTTCCATGTTTTCATAACAAAAGAACACAATATTCTGTGTGAAAATCAGTCAAAATCCAGTTGCTTCAGTAAAAATAGTGAATGTGTTAAAAGAAGAAATAAATAACAGAAAAAAAATGTAAACAAACCACAACATAATGATTTTTTTTTTAATATGCAGTTATTCTGAGATATAAAAGTAATAGTTTTATGTTGCAGTATACTCGTATGCATTTTGTTGTGTAAAGCATAGAAGCCTAACTCTGGGTGTCATTGGGAAGCATCCGATTGGCTCGTGGCAAACACCACTGAAGCTTCCCTTTCAAGGACTCCACGTTGAATTTAAGATGCCGACCGACGTTGCCGTTGAATTGTCACGTGACCTCTCATCGCTGAATGTCGATCAGCTGATGAAACGTGAGGGGGACGTCTTTCGTCTCCGTCTTCATGCGGATAATTATGCAAATACGCATTAGGGGGACAGACAGTGAGTGCGCACTTTGAAATAATCGCTCATCGCTTTCGTGATTGTCCTTCTTGTCCACGTGTCTTCAGCGGATATGCACAGTTTGATCACGCCTGGAGGTTAATTTTGTCTTCTGGGTCAACGCTGGCTTATAGTTTTCATTGTGGAATAACAATCCCGAGGAGCCCATCTCGGAGAGGAAAAAAAAAAAAAAGAAGCTCATTTGAATATGTTTCATCTTTGCGCGAAACTAATGCTGCTATTTTGGGAAACGACTGCGGTGATGCAGGAAACGTGTTTGCCTACTGATACGCTGCTCTTGGTATCAGGTCACATGGAAAGCATAGAAAATTCCTTCCGTGATTATAGACAGTGGATATAAAATGCGTGCACGCCTAGTGAGCAAAGAAAACAAACGGCAGGGAAAGCCTACTAGAACAGCTAAAGTTAATTTGTGGCTAATTCAAAGGCGCCGACTCCAATTTAACATGACTTGGAATGTGGTTGGTTAAATCTTAATCGAGCCACGTCGCCAGTTGCGAGGGTGTGCAGACTTTTGCATCCACATCATCCTTGTATTTTATTGTTTTTTCGCAGGTTATGCATCACATCAATGGTGGGAAAAAAAAGTTTTGAAATGATTTTGATGTTGATCTCCTTTTATCTGTTACAACAACCTCAACAGGAGTGTGTTGACTTTTCCTTTCCACTCTGTCAAGCCTCACTGTGATTCATCCAAAGGCTGGCTTCATTGTTTGTTTTTTTTAATCATTATTATTTTGATTTTAGACTGAACCCTGTTTAACCGTGCTGACATGACGATAATGCTGTGATTTCACACTTCTAGCGGGTCTCTTCTCGCCTCTTCTATCACATTTAGAAAATACAAAACAAAATAAATAAATAAAAATGAGCAATTGTCCCTCCTCGTGGGTGCAATTGATTGAATTGCAGAGCGACGGAGGAGGCAGCAGGAGCATGACTCTGACCTTCGAGTGTAAATCCCTGCGCAGGCAATGGAAGGAGATTGGATGTGGAACACTCAAACGTTTTTCATATTTCTTTTTCTTATCCTATACTCCTCTATATAAGATGTGTCTGATTTTGTCGAATTCAATAAATTAAGCTGTTTATTGGGTCCCAAGCAGCCCAAATAGACATGAGAAGTTTAAAATGTATGCCATGCAAAAAAAAAAAAAAAAAAAAAAAACAAGACAAAAGGCTCTGTAGCGCCCCCTACAGAGGATTGACAGAGCCTTGTCTGGCAATGTGTGGTAGCTCCACCCGAAAATACACAGGAAGTGAGTATTTGAAGGTCCAATTTTGGCTCATTTTTACAGGTTTGCAGGGGTCATACGTTTGCCCCCTCGTCCGAGACGGGTTAGCTGATTGACTTCAAACTCAAAAACAAATTTTGCGTTTCATATTTCCTTCTTAACTCATTCACTCGCAGCCATTTTCACTGAAGCAAGACCTTATGCTGTTTTACTGGATTTTGACTGATTTTGCAAGGCCCAAAGAATATTGTGTTCGATTGCTATAAAAACATGGAACCTACCAAAAGAAAGATTAAAGTCTCTTCTTTCATCAGGAAAAAAAATGTATATTTGTATCTGTTTCCTGTTTCAGCAATTAGCATTAGAATATAGCTAAGTTAAATCATGATTCACAAATCTGTTGAAAACACTGGCAAAAAGAGCTTGTTGCAACATGACCCCGCCTGATCTCTTATACTCTGCTGTCACCTGCTGGCTGTTTTCTGTAATAACTAACATTGCTTTAAGCGACTCTTCAGATCAGATCTGTATGCTCTAGCATATACAAAAAAAAACAAGTTTTTTGGAATAAAGGAGAAAGTATTAAAAAACATATATATACGTTTTTCCATTTGAATTAGTTAAAGCATTCTCTGTTGCACGAATTAGCTAGAAACACAAACATTTGGAGGCATATTTAACAGTTTTGTTCTAAGATGTTTAAGATGAAATGTTATTAAAAGTGTTCACACAAAAAAATGATGCTCGTGAAAATTTTTACAGATTTCTTGTGCAATTTTCAATTTTTTTTATGTTGTTCTACATTTATGTTTCAGTTTTTTTGTTGTTGTTTCTTTTCTTTTTTTTTTTTTTTTAACAATCCTAATAACATTGCATGTGTGCCCGTTCAGATCTACATCATGCCCAAGGCGGCCATCTTCCCGCTGGAGGGCCTGGAGGGCGCGGAGGCGGAAGCGGCGCTGCTCAACAACATGCGCGTGTACGGCACCATCCTGCTCACCTCCATGGCCACCGTGGTGTTTGTCGGCGTCAAGTACGTCAACAAGCTGGCCTTGGTCTTCCTGGCCTGCGTCATTCTCTCCATCGTGGCCGTCTACGCCGGCGTCATCAAGACGGCCGTGGAGCCGCCCGACTTTCCGTAAGTGCTCTTCAAATTGTTTTTTTTAATGATCTGTACAACATTGGGGATAAACATTTATAAACATTGGGGGTGTCAGGTGATTACAATTTTTAATTAATTCCTTTAATTATCTACATGGCTTCAATCGTTAAATCACGATTAATCACAAAAATGTTAAACTAATAGAAATGTGGCTGCATCTTTTACTCATTGACACAGTAATTTCATGATAATTCATAAAATTCAGTTTAAAAAAAGTACTATATTGTATAAAACGAGTGTGATATTGTGTTGTTATTTTTCTGCCACTAGATGGCATAATTGCATTTGTAAGACATCGGTGACAGCTCAGTACATTTTTCTTTTCATATTAAGAGCTATATAATCTCTTAAACATGAAGTAACCTGTGAAATTCTGCACATCTTATGCATTATTTTTACAGTAATGCTAAATTTTGATGTGGACATGTCTGCTGCATTGCTACTGGAATTGTATGGAGGTAAATATGGTGCTAAAGTAACTTGTAAATAAAAAAATACAGGTGCTATTTTTTTTTTTTTACAGGTACAAATTATTTTTTAGTATAAATTTTTTTTACAGGTAAATTTTTTTTGCGTACATTTTTTTTACAGGTACAAATCACCACTTTTACAGATACAAATTTATACTTTTTTCTACAGGTACAATCTTTTTTTTACAGGTACAGATTTTTTTAGTACACATTTTTTTAACAGTTATATCTTTTTTACATACAATTTTTTGCAGGTAATTTTTTTTTACAGGTGCAAAGAATTTTTACAGGTACAACTCACGACTTTTACAGATACAAATTTAGATTTTTTTTCTACAGGTATATTTTTTTTATTATTATTTTTTATTTTTTTTACAAATTACATCATATTCATCTCCATAGAATTGCATGATTTTTTTTTTTCGGGAAAAAAATGTGCATTAAAAAAATTTGTGGCGTTAAAGGAACTTACACACAATTACACACTAATTTTGACACCCCTAATAAAGATCAATTTGGAGATTTCCATTGAACAACAATAAGAGGAGAATGGTTTGCATTATTTTGAGTTTTTATTAATTTTTTTTTTTGTTCCGGCCTTCCTGCAGCGTTTGTCTGCTGGGCAACCGCACGTTGGTGTGGAAAACGTTCGACGTGTGCGCCAAGACGGTGGAAACGGCCAACGGGACGGTGACCACGCAGCTGTGGAGCATGTTCTGCGACTCGTCCCTGCTCAACGCCACCTGCGACAAATACTTTGTGGCCAACAACGTGACGCAGATCCAGGGCATCCCCGGGGTCACCAGCGGCATCTGGACGGGTCAGATCGCCACACTTTCCAAAGAACAAAACAAAACAAAAAACAAAAAACGGATTGACTGTAATGCGACGGCGGTTCCCGCTTGCAGAAAACCTGTTTGCGACGTATTACGAGAAGGGGGACCTGATCGCCCGGCTCTACATGGAGTCTGCGGAGGAGCCGGACGAGCCTCTGACCAACGCCAACCGCTACGTGCTGGCCGACATCACCAGCTTCTTCACGCTGCTGGTCGGCATCTACTTCCCTTCGGTGACAGGTGAACGACTGGACTCGGGTTCAGGTCGACTTTTTTGTCTTTGGATGCTGACGTCCGTGATCTTCTGTCCAGGAATCATGGCCGGCTCCAACCGCTCCGGTGACCTGCGCGACGCCCAGAAGTCCATCCCGGTGGGAACCATCTGCGCCATCACCACCACCTCCCTTGTCTGTATCCTCTCAGTGCTGCCCTCTTAAGTACGGCAAACGGTACTGCGCTTCGATATTCTCGTCCGTACACCCGTTCGGTGTAATAACGTCGAATGCATCGTTGTGTCTAGCTTCACCCTTCATATGAACATTTTGTACATTTTCTCAAAATAGACGCCTCCCTCATATAAATGCCTGGTTATGCATGAATGTCAAAAAACTATCCGTGGCCGCTATCTGGAAAAATTTGCTTGTCAGCATTGTGTAGTGCCAACTTTTAATTTTACAGTGGTATTTTTGTACAAATTAATGTCTCTTCAATGGATGCCTCCCTCAAATAAAAGCCTAGAATTGTTTGCAGTTGGGGAAATGACAGGGCACTATTTGAAGGAATATGGCCGTAAACATTGTGCTTTTTTTTATTTATTTATTTTTATTTATTTTTTTTTATTGTGGCGTTTTTAACAACTACACGCCTCCTCTTAAGTGAAAACCTCCTTCAAACAAAAGTGAGTAAACAACTTCCCATGGTCACTATTTAAAGAGATACGGTCATCCGTATTGTTTCTAGTTCCACCCTTTTTTATGTAACCATGTTGTAGCTCTGATCAAATGGACGCCTCCCTCAAATAAAAGCCTGTCCATGGCTACTCGTTCAAAGAAATTTGGTCATCCTCATCATGTTATTTGTTTTCTATGAATATAGGTCTCCTCTGGAAAAAAAAAGACACCACCCTCAAATAAAAATGCGCCCTTGTTGGCAATGTCTAATATATTACACAGACATTTTTGTATGACGAAAGACCTCCTGTCAAATAGACACCCCCTTAAAATGAAAGTGTCAACAGTTGAGTAACGTCCCCAGCTGAAATGTGACGTAGCCGCTGGAGTCGCACGCAGCGGTGCTGATGCGCGTCGTCCATCTTGTCGCACAGTAATCGGCTGGTAGGGTCTGAGCAAATTTGATTAGGTTTCCTAATCGCACGGTCGGGCCTCTAATGCAAATGTGACTTAATAAAGCTGAAGGATATTAGTTACCACCGTCATTGATCAACTGAGATTTTATCCCGGACTAAATCGATTTCGAAGCTCAGGGTCTTTTAGTGCATTAAGCACTGCGAAGTCTTTCGTTTGATACTCGTGCATCCCGCTCACATCCATCCACCGTTTCAAGTTACGGTGTAAGTAATTGTAAAATTAAAAGCCTCCTCTCAAATGGACACCACCCCTCAAATATGAGAATGGCAATGCAATTTTCCTAGGGCCACTAGTTGAAGTCATCAGCATGAAACATCACCTGAACCTTGAACATGAGCATTTAGTACAAATAAAGACCTCTTCTTAAATAGATGCCTCCCTCAAACAAAATCTGGCAATATCTACTATAACAGCAGCAACTTTTTTTTTTTTTTTTTAGAAATACCGTCTAGCGCCACCCAGTGCATGAGCATTTGGTACAAATAAGTGCCTCCTCTCAAATGGATGCCTCCCTCCAATTAAAGCTCAACAGGCTACGTGAGTCGACAATTGCACTGCAGCAACTGTTTCAGGAGATGCAGTCCACAGCAACTGCATGCTTTTGCACTTGAATTTTACGCAGTAAACATAAAGACCTTCTCTTAAGTGAATGCCTCCCTTGAATAAAAGCATGACACTCTATCAGTTGTGAAGAAAACCACCCAATGGTGACTACTAACAGAAATACCATCCTCAGCAGTTTGTCATTTTGATGAAATAAAGACCTCTCAAATGGACGCCTCCCTCATATAAAAGTTGGTAATGTCTTCAGAAAACTGCACAACATTTGGAAGAAATATCGTGATCAAGCTTGTTCACGTTCCTGAATAAACCTGCTCAGACATGTCCAGCGTTGTTCTGTTTGGCGCCTGCATTGACGGCGTGGTCCTCCGAGACAAGTGAGTGCCTCATCCGCACGATCATTTTAATCTCTGTAAGCTGACGTCCATCCTGACTAGTGTTAATTTTGGCTGCCATTTTTTCTCAGTTTTCGTCCAATTTCAGTCAGTCACACTTGTGACTTTTTTTTGTGTGTGTGTGTGTAGTTTGTGTCACAGTTAGTCAACCTCAACCCATTTTTATTTTGTCCATTTTTAGTCGAAATCTGACATTTTAGTCTTTATTTTAGTAAAACGTAATTTTATTCAGTCATAGTCTAGTTTTAGTCAGTTCAACCATTTTACCCCTCTATATATTTTTTGTCAGCAGATTATATTGAACTAAAACTATTTCATATAAATTTCCTCATCTTTATTTTGGTTTAGTTTTTTTGTTGTTGTTGCCGAAATTAACACTAATCCTGACTTAGGTTCGGTGAAGGTGTGCACGGGAACTTGGTCATCGGCACGTTGGCGTGGCCGTCGCCGTGGGTCATCGTGATCGGCTCCTTCTTCTCCACCTGCGGCGCCGGACTGCAGAGCCTGACGGGGGCGCCGCGTCTTCTGCAGGCCATCGCCAAGGATGGAATCGTACCCGCGCTACGGGTCGGTCTTCCCGCCGCCGCCTTAAAAGTAGAAGTTCGGATCGAAAAGTGGACCGCTATATTTTGTATTTTTTTGGTTGATGTTTTGTAGATTTTTGGGCACGGGAAGGCCAACGGGGAGCCCACGTGGTCGTTGCTGCTGACGGCGTTCATCTGCGAGAGCGGCATCCTCATCGCCTCGCTGGACTCCGTGGCCCCCATCTTGTCCATGTGAGGTCTTTAACCTATTCCGGAGGCGCTAAGTGCATTCTGGTGGCTAGTGTATATGGTGAAAGTCATTTTCTAATGCAGCCCCACAGGAAAATAGAAATGATCAGGTCCAGCAGTTGCAAATTTTTTTAATAACGTTCCTGTTGTCTTTATTCTTTTTTGTTTGCGGGTTTAATCCGTACAAAAAGGCATGAATTAATAAATTACTCCCTTAATATCTTTTAGTAAGCCCTTGTCATGGCAAATTTGCAGAATGTTTAATAAATAGAATAAATAACCAAAATTAGGTTTTAAAAAATGTATCCACTGTAGTTTTAATTTCGTCAACAAAAACTCAACAAAAATAATTTCGTCAATGCACATTTTTCACTGAACTAAGACTAGACCAGACTAGACTAAAAACTTCATTAATAAACAATAACTGGGACTAAGTCATTATGCATTTTCGTCGACTAACGAAGACTAGACGAAAATTTACTTCACTTAAAAAAAAAACTGGACCAAAATCTACGGATATTTTAGTTCATGAACAAAAATGAGACGAAAATTTTTTGTTTTTGTTAAAAACAAAAACAAAAAAACAAAAGCCAACAGCTATAACGTTCCAACAATAATATTAATCCGACCACTAACTAATGCTAACTTGCTAGCTCGTAGCATGGTGCCATAGTAGCCACTTGATACACTGTAATTGTGTTTTTCATCAAAAAGATGCAAGAGAATTGTATGTGAAATTGTTTTAAATCCGAAATGTTCAACATATTTGCTGACAAAAAAAAATATACTGGGGTCAAATGATTGTCCTGACTAAAACTAGACTAAAACTAAACAAATAAAATGATGTTTTCTTGGACTAAAATGCTCTATTTATAGTCGACTAAAAATAGACTACATAAAAATGGGATGGGGTGGACTAACTATCATTAAAAACTAACACGTGATTGAAACTGGACTAAAACTGAGACTAAACTTTCAAATGTTGGATAAAATGAACACTAATCCACAGGTATTTTTTTTTACATGATTTTCTTTGAAGTTGCATTTTCCAGAATATTCTCATCCCGTCTTTTCTGCGTTTTTCAGGTTTTTCCTGATGTGCTACATGTTTGTGAACCTGGCGTGCGCCCTGCAGACTCTGCTGCGAACCCCCAACTGGAGACCCCGTTTTAAGTTCTACCACTGGTGCGCGTCCAAAAGACTCCACCTCGCTCGTTTCTTTCCACGACGGCCGCACGTCTTCTCACCCCGCTCGTCTTTTGTCCCCCCGCAGGACTTTGTCCTTCCTGGGCATGAGCTTGTGTCTCACGCTCATGTTCCTGTGCTCCTGGTACTACGCCATTGTCGCCATGGTGATCGCCGGCTCCATCTACAAGTATATTGAGTTTGCAGGGTGAGTGATCATAATGAAGATTCATATGAATATTATTGTTATATTTTTAGGAGGAGCCATCTTATTTCAATCTCTAAATTGAACATTGAAATTCTTGTAGTGGAGAGCTAAACATTTATTGAACATTTCTTTCATCATATTTGGAGTAACAACAAATATAAAAGAAAAAAAAACAAATGAACAAAAAAATACAACTGATATAAAATAAATTAAAATTTAAACATTGAATAAATAAATCATTAACTCAATAAATACAAAATAACATATTCATGTCATTATTATGTGATGTATGAATTATAACATTTATTGAACATGTCTTTGATCATATATGGAGTAAAAAAAAAAAAAAGAAAGAAAAGAAAATCAAAAAACAAAATGAACACAAATGCAACTAAAATAAAATAAAAAAATAAATAAATGATTAACTCAATAAATGTTATTATTATGTGATGTATGAATTATAACATTTATTGAACATGTCTTTGATCATATATGGAGTAAAAAAAATAAAAGAAAGAAAGAAAAGAAAATCAAAAAACAAAATGAACACAAATGCAACTAAAATAAAATAAAATAAATAAATAAATGATTAACTCAATAAATGTTATTATTATGTGATGTATGAATTATAACATTTATTGAACATGTCTTTGATCATATTTGGAGTTTAAAAAAAAAGAGAGAAGAAAATCTAAAGAAAATCGAAAAACAAAATTAACAAAAATACAACTGATATAAAATAAATACAAATAAAAAATGAATAAATAAATGATTAACTCAATAAATGTTATTATTATGTGATGTATGAATTATAACATTGAACATGTCTTTGATCATATTTGGAGTAAAAAAAGAAAAAAAAAAAGAAAAGAAAATCAAAAAACTAAATGAACACAAATGCAACTAAAATAAAATAAAAAAATAAATAAATGATTAACTCAATAAATGTTATTATTATGTGATGTATGAATTATAACATTTATTGAACATGTCTTTGATCATATTTGGAGTTAAAAAAAAAAAAAAGAGAAGAAAATCTAAAGAAAATCGAAAAACAAAATTAACAAAAATACAACTGATATAAAATAAATACAAATAAAAAATGAATAAATAAATGATTAACTCAATAAATGTTATTATTATGTGATGTATGAATTATAACATTGAATATGTCTTTGATCATATTTGGAGTAAAAAATAATAAAAGAAAATCAAAAGAAAACCAAAAACCAAATGAGCAAAAATTCAAATAATTTAAATAAAATAAAAAAATGAATAAATAAATAATTAGCTCAATAAATACAATAATAACATGATATTTATTCATGTTATTATTATATGATGTATAAATTTTAAATTTACATGAATAAAATAAATTAAATAAAATACAGTTCTGGCCACTCCAATGAGAATTTTTTTTAAAAAACACTAAGAGATTTGATCAAAATACTGTAAAAATCAAAATGTAACTTTACTGATCATATGC
Source organism: Festucalex cinctus (assembly GCF_051991245.1). Lineage (NCBI taxonomy): Eukaryota > Metazoa > Chordata > Actinopteri > Syngnathiformes > Syngnathidae > Festucalex > Festucalex cinctus. Next base: position 26,932,832 of record NC_135418.1, on the reverse strand, counting down.
ACGCCATATTTATACTTTTAAGACCTGTTCAGTCATAGAATAAAGTACAGCAGAATAAAGTTTAAAAAGTAGGGGTGGGTGAGTACCGATACCAGTTATTCGTATTGGTAAGTCTCGAAAATTACCAAAAAGTACTCGAGTACTCAAACTGGAATCCCTATTAAAAATGTTCAAATTTCAATTATGTAATTAATATCATTTTATCATCATCGTCAAATGATCAGTGTTGAATGTTAAGCTGTTGCTGTATGTTTAAAACTGCAAAATACAAATTCATTTATTTTTTGTGTATGCAGTACTGTGTAACCGCAATATCGTTCAACAAAAAAAAAAAAAAAAAAAAATCAAACCTGAGCATTTTTATTATAGCCTGTGCAGGGGTACGTGAATCCGCAAGGCTGTTGTGTCGCATTCTATTTGACTTGAGCATGTGATAAACGACAACATGATTGATGAGCGCGCGTGCGTGCGCATTTCGCAGTGCGGAGAAGGAGTGGGGCGACGGCATCCGCGGTCTGTCCCTGAGCGCCGCACGTTACGCTCTCATGCGTCTGGAGGAAGGCCCCCCCCACACCAAGAACTGGAGGTAAGCAAACGCAACCGCAAACGTCCCCGTGCGCTGCTAATCGACAGCGAAATCAACAAGATGTCCGCCAATCAAGCTCTCGTCTCATCTCCGCATCGCAAAGCCGTTAACGCGTCACGCTCTTTCCCCCACTTGTACTTTTTTGACTTCAGCTTCTTCCCTTTCGTGCCCTGACTTTTTTCGCCCCCCCTCGCCTCTACTGTGGCTTTTGTCGCCCCCCGCAGGCCCCAGCTGCTGGTGCTGGTCAGCATGGACGGCGAGCAGAACGTGGAGCAGCCCAGGCTGCTTTCGCTCACCAACCAGCTGAAGGCGGGCAAGGGCCTGACCATCGTGGGCACGGCGTTGGTGGGTACCTACCTGGACAACTACGAACACACTCAGAGAGCCGAGCAGGTAAGGTTTTTTTTTTTTTTTTTAAATTCCGACATTTGTGAAAAATTCACCTATTAGCTTGAAGTGTATTTTTGTCCTCTTTCTGTAACACTCAAAGTTGCCACAAGATGGCGTTAAAGCTCTGATGGAAAAGTTAGAAAGTTTGTTTTTTTAATACACTTTATAATGTAAAATTTAAATGAATCTGAATAGCTGATTTATTGATTGAATAATCGAGAGAGTCATCGATTCTAAAAATATTCAATAGTGAGAGCACTACTTGCGATTAGGGATGTAACGATATCCAAACATCACGATATTATCACGATATTGTGGGGATACAAAAAAGGTCACAATATTGTAGAAAAAATAAATAAAAAAAATGCACTCACACTAGAGCTGGGCGATATGGCCAAAAAATAAAATTAATCATAAATAAAATTTAATAAATATATATTTTTTCTGTCATTTTGGACAATTACGATGTTAATTGGTTTTAATCAAAAGTTTCAAAAAACAAAAAACATTTAAACAATGTTTGATTTATTAAAAAATAAATATTGTGCAAAGATGTTCAGACAATAACGTACACTGATTTTGACTCAGTTTTAACGTAAATTTAACATACATAGTTTGTGCAAAAAAAGCTACTCATAGCTTTTGCATAACTTAAATGCCACATACATAGCTTCTCATACTAAAAACACACACACAATAATGTGCTTTTGTACAATACAGCATAGAAGGGTCAAAACATGCCTTGTGAAAATTAAGCTGCACTAAAAAAAAACAAAAAAAACTAGACAGGGTGCTAGAACTGCACAAATAGAATCAACCCGACTTTTTTTTTTTTAAACAGATGTGCTGCTTTTAATATTGTGACATGACTACGGTGATATATTGTGGGAGTTTTAATATCACGATATTGCCATTATTGCGACATTCCTACTTGCCATATCTTTTTTTACTCCTCTAAATGGTGCGCTCGAGTGCGAGTTTGTCCTGAAAATTGCCAAAATGACTTTTCAAACCAAAATGGCAGACGTCCTGTATCGTTTCGGTCATTGCGACTTTTTAGTAGTTGTACTTATGACGGACACGCCTCGCAAATTTGACGTCGCTAACTGCAACTGACTGAATTTTCAAACGCTTTCCGACCTCCCCGCAGGCGCTGCGTAAACTGATGGAGACGGAGAAGGTGAAGGGCTTCTGTCAGGTGACGGTGTCGTCCAACCTGCGGGACGCCACCTCCCACCTGCTCCAGGCCAGCGGGCTGGGCGGCCTCAAGCACAACGCCATGCTGGTGTCGTGGCCGCGCAACTGGAGGCAAGGCGACGAGCACCAGACCTGGAGGAACTTTGTCGGTGGGTTGCCTGACAAAACGTCGGAACACATTTGCGTCCACGCAATTTGTATTGCTTAACTCGTTCACTCCCAAGCCATTTTCTCGGAAGCAATCTCCTTCACTCCCCGGCTGTTTTACTGGATTTTGACTCATTTTGCAAGGCCCACAGAATATCGTGTTCTATTGCTAGAAAGACATGGAATCTACCAAAAGAAAGATTAAAGTATCCTTTCATCGGGAAAACAAGTATATTTATATCTGTTTCAGTTTTTTAGCAATTTCAGTTGAGAGGCATTAAAAAAAAAACACAAAAAAAAAAAAAAACAAATAAATACGTCTTTGGGACACTTTAAACATTTAAAATAGAACGTATTTATACGTTTTTGGGAGCAACTGAGTTAATAATGCAAAATCAGTTGTATTTTTTTATCAGAAAGCCGCATCCGAGCGTTCTGCATCCGTCTTGTCCTCCTTTGCAGAGCTGGTGAGAGAAACCACGGCGGCTCACCTGGCCTTGCTCGTCCCCAAGAACATCGCCGCCTTCCCGTCCAACGGCGAACGCTTCACCGAGGGCCACATCGACGTGTGGTGGATCGTCCACGACGGGGGCATGCTCATGCTGCTCCCCTTCCTCCTGCGCCAGCACAAGGTGTGACACAAGCTCCTTTCTCTCTCTCTCTCTTTTTTTTTTTTTTTTTTTTTTTTTTAGGAAGTTGAAGCGTCCTGCTGCAACAACATTGTTTTGTTTTGGTTTTTCCCTCTCAGGTTTGGAGGAAGTGCAAGATGCGCATCTTCACCGTGGCCCAGATGGACGACAACAGCATCCAGATGAAAAAAGACCTGACCACCTTCCTCTATCATCTCCGCATCGACGCCATGGTGGAAGTGGTGGAAATGGTGACTTACCGACATATCAATTATTTGAAGAAAAAAAAAACCATTCATTTTCAATTGGAGCTTGTTGCCGAAAACATTTTTACTCCAATGAACACAATGTATTTTTTATTTTTAAACAAACTATAGAATACATCAAGAAATGTGTACCATGTTAAATTTAAGTAAAAAAAATAATAATAATGAACAATTCTGAGCTCTCAAAACCAAAAATAAAAAATAAAAATTACTGCTCTAAAATTCTTCTTTTTTTTTTTTTAAATAAAATAAAATCAAATATTTTTTATATATATATCAAGAAATGTGTACAATGTTAAATTTAAATAAAAAATAAAAAACATTTTAATATTATTCTAATTGTTAACAAGTCACTGATGAGCTGTCTTTAGAACAGACCCGTGGGCTATTCATGTTGTCTTGGGGCTAATCAGTACACCCTGGCACCTACAAATATGCATTTTTTTAAGGCATCTCTTTTACTCGACGGTAAATGGGCACCAGATGTGCTCAAATCCAACTCGAGAATTCCGATTTTTTCACTTGTGATTGCTTGTAATGTCGTTTTTTAATTTTTTTTCCTATCGTTGTTGCGTTTGCCCGCCCGCAGCACGACAGCGACATCTCGGCATACACGTACGAGAAGACCCTGGTGATGGAACAGCGCTCGCAGATGCTGAAGCAGATCAACCTGACCAAGAACGAGCGCGAGCGCGAGGTAAGAACGTTCCCGCCCGTCCTCTCGCCTCTGACGAAGGCACACTCCAAAAAAAAAAACGTGTTTCCCAAATGGGACTTGACGGCTTCAGCTTCGGCTTTTTGATTCGACTTGACGCGACACGTGAAAGAAAGCGCTGCTGGACCGAAGCAGGAGAGCGTTTGGGACGCCATATTCCCCCCCTTCTGCAATCTTTGCTGCGGAGCGTGACAGCGCCGTTGTCTTGGCAGAGAGATGGAATAAATAGATATTGATCTGAGCCTAGTGCTATTATTACCTCCTGCAAGGTTGAAACATGCTTGCTATTTTGCTTCACTTTTATGTGAGTCAAACTGTGCTTAACTCATTCACTCGCCGCCATTTTCACATTTCGCAATCCTGTTCGCTCCCGGCTGTTTTACTGGATTTTGACTGATTTTGCAAGGCCCACAGAATATTGTGTTCTATTGCCATAAAAGCATGGGACCCATCAAAAGAAAGATCTCTTCTTTCATCAGGGAAAAAAAAAAGTATGTTTCTATCTGTTTCCATTTTGCAGCAATTAGCATTAGATGAGAGCTAAGTTTCATCAGTTTTCACAAATCTATATAAAATTCCAAGTAATTTAGCTTTTTTTCTACACGGCTCTGGTTGATCTCCTTTGCTCTGCTGCCACCTGCTGGCCGTTTGTGTAATAACTACCATTTCTGCAACCGTTCTTTGCAGTTGAGAGGCTGCATCAAAGCCTTCTGTATGCTCTGGCATAAATTTTTTATTTTTTTTTAAAAACGTATAAATACGTCTTTAGGACACGTAAAACATAAAAAAAAACGTATTTACACGTTTTTGGGAGCAAATGAGTTAAAAGCAAAAAAAAACAACATTTCTTCTTTCTAACTTTTTTCTTTATTTTATTTTATTTTTATTTAACAGATCCAGAGCATTACCGACTCATCCCGCGGCTCCATTCGGCGCAAGAACCCGGCGTCTGTCACCACCCAGCTGAGTGTGAGCGAAGAGCCGCCGGCGGCCGGCAAGGAGGAGAAGCCGGAGGAGGAGGTAGAGAGCTCGCACGAGTTGATGTCGGTTTCCTCTCAAACTTCTGTTTTTTTTTTTTTTTAAAGAAAATATGAGAGCTGGGTTTAAAAGAAATTGAATAATCAATATCCCTTTCCGTGCATCATATTGATTCATCAAACCCTGAATCGTTTAATATCTTTTTTTCCCCATAAATTAACAAGAAAATAGAACTTTAAAGGCCACATTTTTTGTATCTTCCTGTTTTCTTGAAATTTACGGTTCACATGAATTTAAAAGTATTTTCTTACATTCATGAAAGACTTGAATTATCGCATTTTATGACAATTCACAATCTTTTTAATTTATATTTACCATTATTGAATAAGAATAATGAAAAACATTTTCACTTCATCCACGCTAATTTCAATAATTGTGTAACACTAAAGTGCTATTTTCATTAATACTGTAAATCGATCATTTAAGCAGTTACTGCCTCTGCAAAATTGAATTTGGAATTTAATGTTTTGGATTTTTTTTTTTTTTTTTTTTTTAATCTTGTCCTTGTTATTTAAGAAAGTAATGTATGTTAGATAATTAGTCAATATCGGATTGAACTGAAGTAAATAGAATCCAAATCGAATTGAATGGAACTCTTGTGAATTGATACCCATCCCTAGAAAATAGCACTACAATGGTGTACTTTAAATATATTTAAATATTACTTAAATTGTAATACCACAACACTGAAGCTTTTCATTAGCATATTTATTCTGTTTTGCATTGTTACAAATAAACAATTTCTCTTTTTTTAAGGAATGAAATTAAAAAAAAGACAAAAAAATCAAATAACTAAATACGACAGTAAATGAAAAAGCAGCAAAAAAATGCTAAAAAAAAAAAAAAAAAAAGTTATCGTCCCTCTCGTCCAGTCAGCCATGAGTCCGATTACGAAGTACTGCATGCCGTGTTTGACCAACATGTTTTAGTTGATCTTTTTTTCTGTTTAAGTTTTCCGTCTACCAAATGACAAGATGGTGTTGTTGAACCCCGCTTCCTCTCTTCTTGTCCCTCTCAAACATTCTGTGACTTTGACCCGCATTCCAACACTCGTGGATTTACGTGTTCTCGCCACCACCGGCCTCGCTTACCATCCGTCCTCCTCCTTCACCTCATAGTCAAAGTCGGCCTCTCCCCCTGTGCCCCCCCCTGCCCAGGTGCAGCTCATCCACGACAACACCACCACCCCGACCAGCCCCTCCTCCGCCGCCGCCGCCGACGTCGCCCCGCCGCCGGCCCCGCCGGCCGAGGCGGCCCAGAGCCCCGGCGAACAGGTTCAGATGACCTGGACGGAGAAGTGCGACGGCGACGCCGGCAAGCCGGCCGGCGCTGCCACACCGTGCGGCATCAAGGACATCTTCAACATGAAGCCGTGAGTGCTCAGCGACGCCCACGCAATCGAGGCTTGTCCGAAAACCGTGACGCGAAGTGGATTTTGCTGAAATGAAGGCCTACAATGGCATTAAAAATTATTAAATATGATGTCAAGAGGCTTTAAAAATTCAAATACAACAGATGTAAAAACATTGCTCATGCTTTACTTGACTTTAGGGGTGTCAAAATTAATGCATTCATTTTGAGTTCATTTAAAGGTCCTTTAACGCCACCAATTTTTATTTTTTATTTTTTTTTAACACGTGATTCATGACTTGCAAAGCCTATACTGGGCGAATTCCAGTTGCAGCGCAGCAGACATGTCAACCTCAAAATTTAGCAGTAATAAATATAATAATAATAATGAATATATTTGTGGGAGACTGAGTTCAAGTGGTATTTTACACATTTAAAGTTACTTCATGTTAAAGATTCGATAGCTCTTAATATGAAAAGAAAAATGCACAGAAAGAAAACGTCTTACAAATGCAATGATGCCATCTAGTGGCAGAAAAATAAAAAAAATTGACAAAATTCAATATCACACTCGTTTTTTTTTTACTGTAAGGTGGCTCTTAATATGAAAAAAAATGCACTGAGCTGTCACCAACGTCATACAAATGCAATGATGCCATCTAGTGGCAGAAAAATGAACTCAACACAAATCAATATCACACTCCATTTTTACAGTACATTTTTACATTTTTACATCTTTTAAATTTTAACTCAATTTTATGAATTGCGATGAAATTATTGTATCAATGACTAAAAGATGCAGCCGTATTTCTATTAGTTCCCCCCCTCTTTTATGTTGACAAGAGTATGAAGACTTAGGAAAAAAATATTGTACATTTTATTGTATGTTTTGAATATATATTTAAATTTGTGATTAATTGTGTTAACTATTGAAATCATGTGATTAATTATGATTTTAAAATTTTAATCGCGTGACACTCCTATTTTACTTACAAACTTGTGCAAAGGAATCATAACAACCCAACTGAGCAATAACAAATGTGATATAATATATATATATATATATATATATATATATATATATATATATATATATATATATATATATATATATATATATGTGGATACTAGTGACTAGTCAAACTAGTAATTGACAATGAACAAAATGTCCTGTTTTTTTTTTTTTTTGCCACCAATGTCCATCATGAAACACTAATCCCATCTAGTGGCAGAAAATTAAAAGTTTTCTTCGATGGCTATCGATGGCTAAAAAGATGTACATTTGTAGTTGGTAAACTGTAATTGACAGTAAAAATCTTTATCCAATTAAGTAAGTTGAATCAGGAATTCTTTTTCTGTAGGTTTTTTTTTTTTTTTTTTTTACACACGTATCTTGTTAGTACTTCATCTTAAGTACAGCGTGAGTACTCTTACTACATCTGGTTCTGATATCTACATCTTTCCCTTCTCGCTCCTGCTGCAGTGAATGGGAGAACCTGTAAGTACCAAAGATCTTTTCAACCTCATTCCGGCTATTTATTTTATTTTATTTACCGAATAGACATGAGCGTATGAGGACAATGAAAACGTGTGCGAGTGAGCATCTGTCACCCGCCGCCACGGAAGTGATCTTTGTCTTTGCCTGACAAACCCGACAACCTTGTTCTGTTCCCGTGTCTCTGTGCGTGCGCCCAGGAACCAGTTCAACGTGCGACGCATGCACACGGCGCTGCGACTCAACGAGGCCATCACCAAGAAGTCTTCGGAGGCCAAGCTGGTCCTGCTCAACATGCCCGGGCCACCCAAAAACCGGACGGGTGACGAGAACTGTATCCTTTTGCGGATGTCATCCTGCAAAAACGGGATGAGGTTGACTACAACAAACACGATTTAAAATGGCTGTTAAATGATTATTTTTGATGAGGGGAAGAGAGACGTCTTGTTGAGGGTAAGCAACTATTTGAGGAAATACGGTAAATGTTTGTTTGTGAACAGAACTGTCGCATCGAAAGAGCAACCCAATGTTGGTCTTTTGGGTAGTCGCGCCCTCTGCTGGTTGCTTGTAGCAGTGCAATCATTTTTTTTTTTTTTTTTTTTCCCATCACACTACAATCACACACAGAATGGTAATGCAACATACATAACGTGTTATGTTGAAATGCGGTATTTAAAATTGGCATAATCACAAACAAAAATAAAAGATTATTAATACTAATTTTACGTTATATTTGTACATTTTTTATTTTAAAATAATTAATTTAATAAATGTTAATGTTGCTTGGTCTTGTATTTAAAGCATTTTTAAAAAATAATCATGTACAGTAAGGCAACCATGTTTAATAAGGCGTTTTTTGTTTTTGTTTTTTTAAACGACCATGTTTAATAAGGCGTTTTTTAAGCGACCATGTATATAGTAAAGCTTTTTTTTTTTTTTTTTTTTTTAAACGACCGTGTATATATATATATATATATATATAACGACCATATAGTAAGGCGTTTTTTTTAAGCAACCATGTATATAGTAAAGTTTATCTTTTCTTTTTTTTTTAAAACAACCATGTATAGTAAGGCGTTTTTTAAGCGACCATGTATATAGTAAACCTTTTTTTTTTTTTTTTTTTTTAAACGACCATGTATAGTAAGGCGTTTTTTAAGCGACCATGCATATAGTAAAGTTTTTCTTTTTTTTTTCTTTTTTTTTTAAACAACCATGTATAGTAAGGCGTTTTTTAAGCGACCATGTATATAGTAAAGCTTTTTTTTTTTTTTTTTTTTTTTTTTTTTTTAAACGACCATGTATAGTAAGGCGTTTTTTTAAGCGACCATGTATATAGTAAAGCTTTTTTTTTTTTTTTTTTTTCAACGACCATGTATAGTAAGGCATTTTTTTTAAGCGACCATGTATATAGTAAAGTTTATCTTTTCTTTTTTTTTTAAAACAACCATGTATAGTAAGGCGTTTTTTAAGCGACCATGTATATAGTAAAGCTTTTATTTATTTATTTTTTTTTTAAGCAACCATGTATATAGTAAAGGTTTTTTTTTTTTTTTTTTTTTTTTATAAACGACCATGTTTAGTAAGGCGTTTTTTTAAGCGACCATGTATATAGTGAACCTTTTTTTTTTTTTTTTTTTTTAAACGACCATGTATAGTAAGGCGTTTTTTTAAGCGACCATGTATATAGTGAACCTTTTTTTTTTTTTTTTTTTTTTTAAATGCCCATGTATCGTAAGGCGTTTTTTTAAGCGACCATGTATATAGTAAAGCTTTTTTTTTTTCTTTTTTTTTTCTTTTTAAACGACCATGTTTAGTAAGGCGTTTTTTTAAGCGACCATGTATATAGTAAAGTTTTTCTTTTTTCTTTTTTTCTAAAAAAAACAACCATGTATAGTAAGGCGTTTTTTTAAGCGACCATGTATATAGTAAAGCTTTTTTTTTTTTTTTTTTTAAACGACCATGTATAGTAAGGCGTTTTTTTAAGCGACCATGCATACGCTTATGTCAGTATGGGCACCAAAAAAATAAATAAATACTTGTAAATAAAATCATAATTGTAATTATAATATCAGTACATAATATTTAAAGTAAAATGTATGTAAAGCTTAAATTGTATGTTACTCTTCTTTTGCCCATATAGAGTGAAATTAATTTTCATCAAAAAATGACCATGTATAGTAAATTTTTAGTCTTTGATAGGGCAGCTGGAGGAGCTTACTGAAGTTAAACTCAAACAAAACAAGTCACTTGAATGAAGCACAATTCATGGTGATTGTTTATTGAAGATGCAGATGCGCAATTGGAAAATGATGTTCAATGATTGGTCGCCGGGGCCCCTGGGGAAATGTTGCCTCGCCGCTGCGTTGTCTTGCCTTTTGATTTGTTGTTGCGATTCCATATTGAAGTTCCTTCACCTGTCTTACTCAGACATGGAGTTCCTCGAGGTCCTCACTGAAGGTCTCAACCGGGTCCTTCTGGTCCGCGGAGGCGGACGCGAGGTCATCACCATCTACTCCTGAAAAAGCAAAGCCCCTGCCCCCCCACCCACCTCTTCCCCCCCCCCCTCCAACCCGACCATTACCAAACCCCCCCTCCACCACCCGCCAGCCCTGCTCCTGTGTTATCCGTCTCACCCGAGTCACACTCAATGCTGCTTCATCTTCCATGTCGTCCTCACTGTTTCACGGCGTTATTATAACCGGACAGGCAGCCCCGACTCGGCTCCGGCACCCTGACCAGCAGAACGGCGCCGGGCCAAGTCGTTCGACCGGTTTCGTCGCTTAGACCTAAAGATTGATTGGCGGAGCCGAGCCGCGGCTGCGAATGCATGCTAACTTGTCTTTTCCGTTCGAATCGGTGTCGTTTGCTTACCCAAAAACGTGGAGGGGAAAAGAAAAAGAAAAAAAAAAAAAAAAAAGGCAAAGAAGACAAGACGCTTCAAAAATGAGTCCCGTTGTCGGTCGGGATGTTTGACCGGCGCCAAGACCACCACCAGCCAGGAAAGGGGTCTTCACGTACGAACTGTGAAATCCACGCGAGCCGCTTTAAGCGTTCGCCGCCGTCGTCCTTGTCGTTCTCTCAGTGGTTGTTTGCCCCACCCACCCCCGTAGCCACTGCATGTGCCAAACAAACAAACAAAAAAAACACAGGGAAACAAAGTCTTAATTAATTAGCAAAAGCTGAAAAATCAAAAAGTGGAAAATTAACTAGTTTTTTTTTTTTTTGACATACAAAAAAAATGACTGACCTTCTAGATGATGTTCTATGCGGTTGAAAACAATGTGATCCGACAAAAAGTGGTGTAAACAAATCTTTATAACGTATGAAGTCATTTAGACACATTTTCTTTTTTTTTCTTTTTTTTTTTTGGTGTCAAAGATTAAAAAAACAGACAAATTATAATCAGGCACTTTTTCAGCGCCAAGCGAACGGTACCCGTGTTGAAACAAACAAACGAGGTTAGCTTAGCTTGTAGCCCAACTGTGACTAGCGTGTTAGCATCAAAGCTAGCATCACGATGAGGACGTAAAATGGCGGTGCGGGGGGGTGGGGATGGGACCAGCAGCCCTTTGTGTGGATCCCTGTAAATAATGTACAAGCTCTGACGCTTCGTTGGGTATGAGTGTAGTATTTTTGTGACATATTCCAAGAAAAAAAACAACCAAAAAAAAAAGAGGAGAAACAATCCTTCGCTACGAGGGAGCGCTTGAAAACGGCGGTTTTAAATTTCTATTTATTTATTTATGGGATGGCCTCCGCACGCATTGCACCTGCACTCTTCATGCAAAAGTGTTATTTTTTCATCGAGAGAACAAAAGAAAAATACATATTTATGTTTATAGGCAAGAGTTTATGGACAGTCATCTGCTCGACATGTTTTGTGTCGTGTTTTGCCAAATTTGTATACATTTAAATGTGCCATATGATTTTTACAGAGTTCAAATTCCACACCATCGGAGAACGAAGCGCGCTACTGCTAACGTCTTCGTTCGAAAAGAAAACGATAAAAGAGGTCTACGGGAATTTTAAAGAAAAGAAAAAAAAGAAAAAAAAAGAGCGCGGGATTGTGGAAGCAGATGACGGGAGCTCATCTTTTCCGAGCGGTCTGACGAGACGAGAGGACAGCGGCTTCTGTAGCAAGGAAACCCACTTTTGTCCACCAGACGGACTTCTATGCAGTAGACTCACCAGTGATGTTTTATATACCGAGAAATATACAGTACGTATTTATTATATATACACAAAGGTTGATACCGTACTGTGTGCAAATCTTAAGCCACCACTAGCTTTGTTGTTTTAGGCACCTTTTTCCCAATAGTCAGAATGCAAGATTAGGTAAAAATATATGTAGGCCATTTTGGGAGAAACAAGTTTAAAAATGTGAACCAGATATTTTACGAAAGTGAAACCGCTTCACATTGAGAGTCTGCAAAAATGAGAATCTGAGCTGGTTGACTTTGCGACCTCAATCGGTGTATCGGTGAGCAACGTTCGAATACAGTCGCCGAGTAGGCTTGAAATGTTTGCTAAAAACAAAGCAAAAGGCTTTCATCCCTGATTCCGAGCTCGCTTTTGAGAAACGCCGGTTTGTACACAACTGCAAAATGGAAAATGAACAGGGAAAAAAAATTGTGAGCTTAATTATGGATTGATTTTTTTTCTATTTTTTTTTCCCATCGTTTGAGTAACACTGGCAGCACTTTATCCTAGCGGTTAGCATGTGTGCCTCGGAGCTTTGCGGTTCTGGACTTGAATCCTGGTTCGGGTGTTCCTGTCCTCCCACATAGTTTAAAATTGACCGTAGAAAATCAGTCGTGTGCGGCTCTTCTCAGTCAACCAGGAAGTAATTCCAAAACAACTTTTTTTTTTTTTTTTTTTAACTAATCTGGGCTCAAACAATCAATCTAACGGTGGCTTAGGACTTTGCGCGTGTATATACGCTGGATTGCGCTGGATTGGGTTGAGAAGCTCATCTGGGAAGGAACGTGCAATAGCTCAAACGGGGACTCGCGTTGTTCGTTTTTTCTTAAGGCATCTATTTTGTATAACGTCTTCTGTAGAGTCATCTCGAGTCACTTTATTTGCATTTTTTTTTTTTTTTTTGGGGGGGGGGGAAGTCACTTGCACTTGTAGTAGAACTCTAAATAGATACTTTACATATTTATACATATATACATATATATATCTATATATCTATACAGTATATGAGAATTCCAAAAGAAATTAGTTTCTAGAGCTATTTAAAACAAAACAAAAAAGTTTTCTTTTTTTTGTTTTGTTTTTTTGGTGTTGCTCGAATGTCCAGGACCATTTGTGGTGAATGCTGCTAGTACTGGTAGATGTCTTTGTACTGTACATAAAAGACTACCAAAACCACATCAACACGAGGTGGTCGTTTCGAAAAGGAATACATAACAAAAAAAAAAAAGGGTATAGATGATACATATCAGCGGTGGTGGTTGACGCAAAGCATTAGAAAAAAAAAAAAACTCTACCAATGCAATAGAACACGTTCCTTTCGTTATTATTAAATTATTCGTGACAAACTATTAGGAAATTGCCAAAATTGTGACTATAATTTACAAAATAATCTGAGCGAACTCATCAAAAATAAGTTGGTTTTTTTTTTTGTGGTGGTTTGCGAACATTTGCCTGCATCAACTGAGCCTTTGAAGAAGTCTGAAAAGGAGACGTACGTGCGAGAGGTTTTAACGTAATCTCTTTCCGTGAACAAAAAAAAACAACAAAATCTCAATGTTTTATAATTGCTGTTTGCATGATATCGTGTGGCGATATTTGTTTTCGTGGTTTTTATAGTGACGACGCGCGCTGAAGACGACAAAATGGGGGCTGCCAATCGTCGCTGTAAAAATTGGTCTCGCAAAAATTTTTGAAAGCGTTCACTTTAGCGTTACTTGTTCTATTTCTTGCTGAAAGTAGTCTTGTGAAAGGCTTTTTTTTTTTTTGTTGCGAGGCCTCGGGGTGGTCATTTGTACATATGAATGAAATCACTACAGACACTGTAACTTAACTAGTGTTGTCTTTTCTTGTACACTGTTTGATCACTGTGGACTCAAGTCTTAAGAGTTTTGTAAGATGATGTGCAATATTATTTATCTTTCGAATTTTTTTATTTTTTTTTGCTTTGCTTTCATCATGATATCTTGACACTCGCTTTACACATCCTTCGCGTTCATCCCGAAAAGGAGAGAATGCAAAGTGCCGTTCGTCACCTCAGGTGGCGCCAGAGTGCAGTGCAGATCTTGTCCAGTGAAAACTGCGCGATTTGTTTTCTTAGCCGAAACACAAAGAATATTTTGTAAAAGTGTTCATCTGTCACGCTTTCCTTTTGCTGGCAATGAAAAGCATGTTTCTCCAAATGGTGTAAGTCTTTTCTCCATCCAAAGATAAAGCACATTTATTTTTAATTGATTTGGATAAAAATCTGAACATTTTTTCAAATTTGGACTTTTTATGTCTCTCGTGTCCAAATTTAGAACCTTTTGTTGTTTTGTTATTTTTAGGTTAAAAATCCTAAAACAACCTTTGCTTGAAACATGCTTTTCATTGGAAAATCGTGTTTGTTTTTTAAATATGTGTTACCAAATTTCATATTTTATCACTTTTTTGTTTGTGTGTGTGTTGTGTTTTAAAAACAAATCAACATTTTGAGTACAGAACTTGCTTTTCATTTGAAAATGTGTATTTTTATGAGCTAAAACGCAAAGAAAATGACTTGTTGCATTTTTTGAGGGAAAAAAACATGAAACATCCTTTTCAACCAATCAATCAATCAAACAATCAATCAATCAATCTCACCGTCACACACCAGAGTATTATTGTTCGATGAAAAGCATGCATCTCTTTTATTCAAAATTCTTTTGTCAAATTTTTGTACGAATCGTGGGCTACCAATGTGGACTAAAACGTTCTGACTGGCAGGCAATCACATTCGAATGTACTTTACTTTTTGGCTAAATGCTAAAACTTAGCAGCTTGCATTTCTCCACAATGTCACCCTGTATTAACTTGTGCATGTGCAAAAAAAAAAAAAAACATGTTTATTTTTTTCCCTCATTAAACCAATACTTTGATAAATTGAGTAAACATTGTTTATTCATAAATTTTACATTACGTCTGTAAAGCATGACTTCGTCTTTTTTGTCCCCCCCCCCCCCCATAGCGCATGCGCAAGTCAAGAGCCTGTGGCATTTTGGTGAAAGAAAAAAAATACGATTTTTGCATTTATCCAAAGGTACGTTTGAACGTCGTAATTGCCAGTTAAAAAATGTTTACAGCGGGAGTGAACAATCAAAGTGCGTATCGACGGATGGAAACGTGGTGAATTGATCAATGTTTTTGATTAGACAGGCACGCCATCGACCCCCCATTCATTCCGCACCTTCCCCACAAAAACTGCTTGGTTCCAAGCTGCAAGTACTACCTGCTCATTTTGGCCACTCAGCGCATTTCTTTTGAGTTGTGGGGGAAAAAATTAAGCCTCGCATGCTCTGCCCACTTTCCTATCTCTTGCGAAATACAAGGTGGCCTAACTTGCCGTGTGTGTAGTGCTCTAAATGTTCATCCATCATCCCACAAAGTCCTTCTCCCAACCCTAAATCCCCCTTTCCCCTCCTCCTCCTTAGCCCACAGCGATGTATTTTAAATGTGACGGCAGTATCATTCTTCAAAAGTGATCAAAGAATATAAAACTCGCGCTTCCAACGCTTGGGAGCGGCTCTGCTTGGACACTGACCGCCCCAAGTGACAGTTCGTTTCGGAACCAGCACACACAAACACAAACACAAACACAGCCCCCACCCCAAGCAACAAACTGTAGCATGAGACAAAAAAACAAAACAAAAAAAAAAAGCTGCCGGTGAACATTCCTCAAGTCTCCATCCTTAAATGGATGTTAAGGGCTCTGACAAACAAAAGTGAGCGGGTTGAGGAGCAAAACACCACAAAAACCACACAACTCACATTGTGGTCACCTCCAACTTGGGACGGTGACTTAAAAAATAAAATAAAATAAAAGTAAAACAACAAAATTAACGTCTGTCCAAGTGCTGCGAGCAGAGCCGCTTTCAAGCCACAGTGTAAACATTGTGTGCATGCACGTTATGAACATGACAATAATATATTTGGGTGTTTGTGCTCTCAAGTGTTTTATTTTTTTAATTTTTTCCTTCTCTTTCCGGTCGCACGATTCTGTATTTCCCACCTCTTTTAGCACAGGAAGTGTTTCCAAATATGAGTAGAGTACAAGATTCTATTTTTCATGTATTATCTAGAGAAAATGATTACCATAAATATATATAAATATATATATATATAAATATATATAAATATATATATATATATATAAATATATATAAATATATATATATATATATAAATATATATATATATATAAATATATATATAAATATAAATATATATATATATATATATAAATATAAAAATAAATATATAAAAATAATGGGATGTGCAAATATGTGCTCCAGTGAATTAGATGCAAACATTTTGGGGGAGAAATTGTTGTCAAAAGATGAACAAGAGATGTGCCAAAGTAGCAAGGAAAGTTCAAAAGAGATACGTCTGAACAATTGCAATTCAGAAAATCAATTCAAAAAGTGCAAAACATGTATGCTCGAATCATTAATTTCAATACTTTTCAAACAGCCAATCCCTAAAATATCTACCAAAAATTACTTTCACTATTTCTTCACTTTCCTATAAATAATCATCAAAATTGGAGAAAAAAAAAAAAAAAAAAGTTAGGCTATAATTACCCTGGCGTAGCTCCACTTTTGGAAATATTTACCAGCTCATACAAGTAAAAACACAACCAATATTAGTGAAAAATTGATGAATGTGGGGTTTCTATTCATACATGGCGAGAATCCCCGTCTTGTTTTTAATTCACTGGAGTCGTGGGAAACACTTTGTATGGATGCTTGAAAATGTAGTCAAAGGTTTCATATATATATATATATATATATATATATACTGTACTGCGAACACACATCACAACTACGAAAGTTTAGGTTTTTTTTCCCCCCCTTGAGAATCGGTCATTGTGTGTGATAAAGCTGTATTGTTCCTTTCAGTTTTGTGGGTGGGATGTGTTTTGCACTTGTGCTTGTGGGGGGGCTGGTGGTGAGCAAGAGGGTGGGCTACGTGTAAATAAATTAAATACAGTTAGTGTGGAAGTGTTTATTTTGTGTCAGTGTAAGTTAAATATTCTAAGGTTTGAAAAAAAATGAGAAAAGTCAACATGTATTCTCTATTGTGTTTCATGGTACATTTAAAAAACAAAAAGAGTAGTTTTATCTTACATTTCAAATGCTTCTATCTCTATGGCTTCTGGCTATGATACCCGTTCTATTTTATAGATTTGTCAGCACAAAATGCAATAAACCAATACCATTTTATTACAGCAGTTGCGTGGTGACTTTTTTTTTTTTTTAATGGAATCAAAAGGAGGATGAGCAATCTATGAACTGAAACATTCACATGCTGGGGAGAAAGTTGCAGAATCATCCTAACACCAACTACAACATGGACATCAAAGAATGAGATGCAATTATTCACAAAGATAAAAAAAAAACAACAACAAAAAAAGGTTAAAATTGTTTACAAAACACGTCTAGAACGTCTCCTACTACTCAGTAATGTCGGGGGTACATCTGTGCCATGGGGGCCATGTTGCCTGCTGGTCTACCCGATGGAAGCTGCTGCTGTTGCTGCTGTTGCTGGAGGTGCGCTTGGGACTGGTGGTGCATCGGCTGCTGTTGCGACTGCTGTTGCTGTTGCGCCGGCAGGCCGCCGGCGTTCACCAGGTGGTTGAGAGCCGGCCCACTCTGGATCAGAGTGTCCAGAGCTTTCTGGACACTCGGGTTATCAAAATTGATACCACCTGCAGAGTTGCCAGCTCTCGGACCACCGGCGGGGGTGGCGCCAGATTGGGCGCGGCCCATGGGGGCGCCATAACCCTGGGACGTCGCCCCGCCGGGCCGCGCCGAGCTGTAGTCCTGGGACTGAGCGCCGCTGGCGGAGGAGCCCGAAGTGCTTCCTTGCATGCCCGTGCTGCTCTTGAACAGACTGAGGATCTTGGCCTGGAGCTCCTGGTTGGGGCTGGTCGGCGCGCTCAGAGGAGTCGAGATTGGTGCCATGTGGCCGGATTGGGGTGCCATGTGGCCGGATTGGGGTGCCATGTGGCCGGATTGGGGTGCCATGTGGCCGGATTGGGGCGCCATGTGGCCGGATTGGGGCGCCATGTGGCCGGATTGGGGCGCCATGTGGCCCGACTGGGGCGCCATGTGGCCCGACTGGGGCGCCATGTGGCCCGACTGGGGCGCCATGTGGCCCGACTGGGGCGCCATGTGGCCCGACTGGGGCGCCATGTGGCCCGACTGGGGCGCCATGTGACCGGATTGGGGTGCCATGTGACCAGATTGTGGCACCATGGAGCCGGATTGAACCGCCGACATGTGGCTAGACTGCTGCGGCGCCATGAGACCGGCCTGCGGAGGCACCATGATACCAGGGTGCGATGCCATGTGGCTGGACTGCTGTGGCACCGGGCGGGCAGAAAGGGAGGGAGGCAATGTCGCCACGGAAGCCGAGGGCTGCGCGTCCGCAGCGGCAGGAATGGCCACAGCTGTTAAGAGAGACGTTAGCATTTTCGCGTGACATTTGCCCGCCGCGTCGGCGTGAACGATGACGAGTTGTACCTTGGTTGGGGTCGGCAGGATTTCGCGTGAGCCGCGCCCGTTTATCAGTGAGGTACGCGATCAAACCTTCCAGTTCCTCCGGTGTTAAAAACCTACAACAACACACAAGGTTCCAAACAGTTACTGACCCAAGGCACGATGACGCAATACTTGACATTTGCTAAACAGGGTTTCCGCAAGTCATTGAAAAGCATAAAAATGGAGCATTAAAAATTGAAATATATCCATCCATTTTCTGAATCGCTTACTCCTCCAAGGGTCGTGGGGGGGGGGGGGGGGGGGCTATCTCAGCTGGCTATGGGCAGCAGGCGGGGAACACCCTGCACCAGTACAATTGATGTTAAAAAAAAAAAAAAAAAAAAAAAAAAAAAAACGTTCATGCTTTATTTTACACCAAAATTTATAAATAATAAATGTGATAAAAAAAATAATGTTTTTTTGTGGGGACTGGTAACCAGTTGTGATTTACAACGAACAAAATGGCCTGGAGTCCATGAGTTGCTTCATGTTCCAAATTCAAATCGCACAGTTTGAAAAGAAAAATGAACAGTTTCCATCACCAATGCCCAGCATAAAACACATAAGCCATCTAGTGGCAGAAAATTACTCAAATATAAATCTATGACTGTTTGGTATATCTTTAACTTCAAATAACTATGAAATAGTCACTATAAAATTACTGTATCACTGAAATAAACAATATGACCACATTTGTATTTGCCAACTATATTTGTCCACTTTCATGGTCATTAAGAAGAGCATGAAAAACTAGCAAACGAGTTACGTAATGGATACATACTAACAATTCATAAATGACAAAATAACTTACAAAACCAGCATTGTGGAAGTCATCTTGTTCCTAATTGGGGTAGACTATTGACCGTTCATTTGAAGTCAATGAAAAATGTCATTTCTAGCGACACTTTTTGATCAATCACGGCATTCCGTTACGCAACAGCATGCTTGGGAATCCAAACAGCAGGTAACTCGGCACATTACCTGTTCTCTGTGAGCAGCGTGATGGACGTCAGCACGGAGACGGGGTGGCTCTCGCGGTCGGGCTCGCGCATCAGCACGTCGTCGGCCATTTTGGCGGCCTTGCGCGCGATCTCCTCGCGGTCCTTCTCGCGGTTCTCCATCTTGTAGGTGTCGTAATTGTGGCCAATCAGCATCAAGGCGTCTTGCATCGGCATGTTGCGGTGCTCTGATGACATTTTGATGGACAGGTACAATTTTTGACACACCGATTTAAGATAATTACAAGATCTTTAATGCCATGTGTGACATGCTTTTGTCAAAATACCCAAAGGATAAAAAAACTATAACACTCTTGGCCCTTTTTTTTCCCCTCGCTAAAATGTGGCTATTTTGAGGGGGCGGTCCTGTCTCATGGAAATGACAGGATGTTCATCCCTTCAGAGGGGTGTGCCAAATAGAATACTGCTTTCATAACATGACAATTAGAGACACAGTGTCCAATAAAACTAAGCTATTACCATTCTATTTGCCAAGATATTTGCACATTTGGATTTATTTTGCCACTTTGTCGACAGCTCAAATTTTTACTCAAGTTGCAACATACCAGAGTCGATCGCTAAATTACACAAACGCAGTATAAAAAGTTGTAATTATAATATTACGTTAGCTCGTCTTCTTTGTACATCACGTTGAGAATGTTGTATACCCTTCAACTTGGATAACCCCATCCAACAGAGGCAGAGCTACTTCTGCACTCAAGCTGATGTATACTAAAAAAAAACAGCGTTACATTACCTTGAGGCGTGCCAAACAGGATGTTGACCGTGCAGGATCGGTGCACCTGGTGCTGCTGGGTAATGATGATGGCAAACGGCGTGCGAGCGCGGCCCACATCCTCAAGCGCCTGAGTCAGTGACACCTCCGTGTTGAGGAAGATCAGGTCCACCACCATGCCCAAGTCGTGGACTTTGCGTCCGACCGTCTCGGCATACTCCCTGCTGTTGGTTTGAAGACACACAAATAATTGAGCCACATGAAGTGAAAAACAAAACAAAAAACAAAAACAAACACACATGAACTATTTCTCTAACGCACAAAGTGATATTCTGAGGTAAGAGCGTAAGCTTACTTCTGTGCCTTGTTGACGACAATCACGGAGCAGTCGACTGGGCGATCAGTCTCGCGGCGTCGCTGCAGTTCCTCATAGTACTGTCGATAGAGTTCGTTACGCCGGCGCTCTTCTGGGCGAACATGCTCCTCTGCTGGTGAGGACAAAAGAGGTTCGTATTTGACAATTATATCCACATTGAAAAAGTTCAAAACATTAACATTAACCACGACAATCAACAAGCAAGTTTTGTTAAAATCAAAATCTGCTGGATTGAACGCACTGGGTGATTCAGCATGGAATGACCCTAAAATGAAAGCCAAACAGCAACACGTAACCTCCCAAATGCCAGCTCCAGCTCACGTATGGCCTGAGTGAATTAACCCATTAAGGCTGGGAATTACCATTAAAGCGAGAGCACTCCAGCGCTCTTTCTCCCTTTATAGCCAGGAGAGCGGATGTGTCATTTGGTTTTGTTATGACCAGTTCTTGGTCTCTTAGCCGATGAAATGCAACAGAACACGCACTAGGAGGTGATGTGGGCATCGTATCAGGTCCTGGAATTTTATTCGAGCATTTATGGTCGACGCAGATTCGCGGGAGTTATGAAATAAATGACGCGTTTGACGACGGCGCGAGAGGAATTCTAATCAGTGTAACCAGTTGACAGTGGCATATTAAGAAATATGCTTGTAGACAATGAGGGTGTTGAAAATTCGAATGGCTTTATAATGGAACGGACGACGAATAATTACCACTCAATCTCCCGAGGTTATTACAACTGTGCTCCAGTGTTGAAGATAAATATATACACTAAAATTACCCATTTAACAGCGTAAGGTAGAAACACACTTTTTTATCTAATCAAAGAATGAAATGCGACCTTTCATGTGGTATGCACGTTGTATATGTAATAAAACCACACAATATTCTGTTTGCCTTGAAAGAAGAGTTAAAATGCTCAAAATTGGCTGGCACTGTGGGGGTTGTTTTTTTGCAGTAAAAGACTATAATAAACTTGTGTTTGTGTGAACGCCACAGCTATAAACTCTGAAATGTTTTTTTTGCATTATATTTCTGCTTCAGGAGCTGAGATATCAATTATTTTTAATATTGTTGAATTTCCAGGAAAACTCTAAAGTCACCCATAGTTTTTAAGAGGTATGGTTTGCTAGGTGCTTTAGACCTTAATGGATTAAATATGGCTAATGTCATTTACTTGGTAGTCATGATGGAGTTGTGAGAAACAACGAGTCACTTAAAAACACACGGATGACGTACCTTCAGCCTCACGCCGCCCATTCCATGGATCTTTGTACTGGTCCCTGAAGGGGTGATCCTTCCTTCTGCCGTAGTAATCGTCGCCGTTTCCTCCACGGTTGTAACGGTCCTGTTCCTCTCTGCTGCATCGAAATATTGAAGAAAGGTTTAAACAACAAAAGGCTGTATGCGGTTCCAGCTGCGATGTAGAGACATTACTTGTAAGCGGGATCTCGCGGCGGCCCTCTCAGGTCCTTGTCTCTGCTCTCCGAACCGCGATAACGGTACTCGTGGTCGCGGGGATGGCTCCCCATTCGTGGCTCTCTGCCGGAATCTCGAGCGGGTTCCCTGGGCTCTCTCCCGTCACGTCCATCACGCAAGTCGCGATCTCTGGGTTCACGGGCATCGCGATCTCGGCCGTCACGAGGGAACACTGGTGAACGGGACCGAGGTCGGGGATCCTTGCCGTCCCCGTAACCGCCATATGGCCTGAGCAAAAAGTTCAAGTAGTGAGAGGACGGCACGTTCTCTACTTTCTTTATTGTTAATAATCTGGAAATTTAAAATACCGGTACTGTACTTATGATGCCAATGATTAGTTACAAAGTACATCTGCGCCAAATAAATCCAATCCAGGAGACTCCAGTCTTTATTTCAATGAATAAAAGCAAGTGTTTCTTGATCCAACTGATCTGAAATCCAGCGCTAAAAATAAAAAATCCACCTTTGGATTGCGGTTTATTCGGGATATGAGCGTTTTCCCCGAACGTCGCACCATGCTGTAAATAAGCAGTCACAAATTCAGAAAGACAAAAAGAAAAAGAGGGGGGGGAGAAAAAGACACACCCAAACTTCTCAATCATAACGAGAGTAATAGAGAAAATTGAAAAGCAAAATGAAAAGCAAAATTGCCTTGGAGCATTCATTCATGCTTGGAATGGTCATCAAAAGAGGTTGGAGTAAAACACACCAACATTGCTGTTGTGGAAAAACGACCGACAAAACGTGGACGAGGTGAGTGAAAACTTGCAGGACTGGTGTCACAAAAGTAAATCCAGAAATTTTCCTTCAATGTGTGGCGTTAAGCGTTGTGGGATGACACATGCCTGCCCCGAGCATCCGACAATTTCCGGCCGATTTTAAAACGAGGACGACGTCGAGATGACCAAGATGACAGAAGGGTCCTTCCCGTAGCGCATGAAGGTGTGGCAGAGAAGGCAGGGAAAGTGTGTCGGTTCAAGGGGTTTCGTCAAAGCTTATTTTTTTTTAGGGAGATAAATACCATGCCATGATTAAAATTGAATTTCTTGGCACAGGACCCATGTCTTTGATTTTAATTTTATTAGGTGTTGAGATATACTAAATGTGTTTGACATTTGTATTTAGATGTATTTATTCAAAAATGAATTGTCACTAATTTTGTGCCATCACAGAGATGCATGTACTAGTTAATGTTTTATGTTATGTTATGGTTGTTTTTTGTGTTTCTGTAAAGTGCTTTGTGACAGCTCAGGCTGTTTGAAAGCGCTATATAAATAAACTTGAGTTGAGTTGAGTAAGGCAGACTGAATAAGCCCAAGTTTATGTAGAATAACGACAACACTTGACACCATTGTGTTTATAGCGCATAGAAGTGGTCTTCTGTCAAAACAGACTTCCAGGAGGACGCCAAACAACCCAAATTTATTCACAAGTTTGAAGGTATGGAGATCCACCACTAATCTACCGGTACTGCCAACATCGTAATGGAAACCTCATACACACACACACACACAAAAAAAAGTGCTGAGCACAACGGTGAATGAGTGTGCCTTCTTTTATTACGGTGTCGTTCATAACCTTGAAATGTCGAATGTCAGGGCCGACGCAACCAAGAATCCACTGCAAACGTACGCAAAAAACTGAATTTATCAGACACACAAATGTCTTTCATGAGCATAAATGCTATGACAGTTCACATGAATAACTGCATTAGTCTAATATAAGCAAAGCCTATCAAGAGACTAAGCTCGTTATTGAAGGCAACAGGAATTTAAATGAGCAACTTGTCATGCATTGAGACTAAAGTTGAAACCAATTTCTGTGGTCGGCTGAAAAAAAATATTAATCTAGTGAGGCTATTTCTCGACTCATAGGGATTGCCTTTAAAATTTCCCGAACTTTCCTTTCTTATCTGAGCCAAACAAGCCAGAGTTACTTATGGTGGGTGGGTTGTCTTTAAAATGTTGAAAATCCTTTGAAAACATTCCTTGACACTCCCTTTAAAACACATACACCTTTAGCCACTGGATACATCTGACCAACCTTTACAAAAGGTTGGCCTTTTTACCCATAAACCTTTTCAAAACAGCTATTTCAAGCAACAGGGATGAAGTTTACTGCAGTTTCACGAAACTCGCATAATAGCCGCTGTCAGATGGTGATGGTTCGGAATAGTCACATTCATTTTTTCGGAAGCACCTTTTCACCCTCCATGACGTGATGACATTTTCCACAGAGATTGGAAAGAAAAAAAAAGGTGGTATGAATCAGGACGCAAGCTCAGTTGATACTGTAACATACCAGGAAGTGTAAAAGTTATCGCGCACGTTATCGCTTTGATTAACCACTATGGTCATAATTGTTTTTAGAACTTTCAGGAATGGCGAAACTCTCAATGTTCTTAACTCCCGTTCAAACAAATTGCAGTACTGAGCAGAATGCTGGCTATAGAGGTTTTGCCCAAACGTGAATGCATCCGACCTTCTCTTGATTGACATCTTTATGAAATGGAATCAATGGAATTCTAAATGTTCCATTAATCAACTAATCCACGATTAAGGCCATCCATTCAAAATGAAAATCTATCAGTATGAATGTGTGAATATACAAATTGTGACATTCCCTAACCAGGTTTATTTTTCCTCAGTGAAATTGTGCTGCCTTTAGTTTGAGTTTACAAGAGTGATGCGGTGTAATCGATTATTTTATTGTCACCTTTTAATGGTTATAATTCAGTGATATAAATTTGTGGCAGTTTTGTTGCGACTCAGTTTGCTACACGCAAGGATAATGGAGGAGCACACCAGACAGGGTATTGCTGCTTAATACGTTTCTGGCTTGGAGACTACATGCCTACGCAATGATTAATCACTGTATAAATATATCCAATGTGCATGTGTACTGCAATGAGGAACATCAAGTAAAAAGTCTCTGCTCACTCCGATAAATTTGGACTGTTCAGAGTTCTGTTGCGAAGGACAATGACAGCAACCAGAACATAACTAAATATTGGCTGATGGTCCATGTTTTTGTAAAGAGGCCATTTATCTGCTGTCTGTACCTGCGTCAAAATTCACAAGGCCGGGTCCTCCTCGTTGGTCAACGCGTTACCGATAAGCAACATTGACTATCCATTCCTATGCAAATCCGTGCGCGCTGTCGAGTCACGTCGGGAGTGACGTCAAGCAGCCGCCAAATTCACCCTTCGGAGGACCCAGTATTCTTAATATGTACAAAACCAGTATTCACTCTACGAGACAGGAAGCTAAAACAGTTGCACACGATGTGAAACAGTTTCTTGAAAGGCACATGCATTGATTGTAACCTAATATCAGGTGCCACTCCTAAAGAGACAGTAGATCTTCACATCCGATCCCGGGAATTGTTAACTCAATCCAACATCACCATCAGTAAGGTAATGGAAGCCTTCTCAGTGGACGGCCATGCCAAAGACTGGAAAGACTTGAACCTTTGCGCAGATGTGCTTCCTCTCCAGAGTACACCGGATTCTAGACTCCATGTCCCTTCAATGGAATCCAACGCCAGATAAACATGAAGTCTTGGAGACGTTTAGGCCGAGGTAACGAGAATAGGAAACGCATTTCTACTGGTGTCTGTTTTCACTGGCCCAGATATGTCAGCCATAATAACCCCAGCCATGCTTCCTTACTCAGAAGATGAACGGTCGTTTTTTCCCTTCTGTAATGGCACTTGCCAAATGTATGGAATGCAGTGGAGGTGGGTCCAGTCTTGCTGACACCTTTTGGAAGCGATCACAGGAAACAGACTGACATGCCAAAAGGTCAAAGTAGGGAATGTTGTCCTACTTAAAGACAGCCAGTCAAAGAAATGAGCGGCCAGTGGGACTGGTTGTGGAGCCGTTTCCAAGCAGTGATGGGAAAGTCCGCAAGATGCAAGTGCAGATCATCAAGGATGAGACGGCCAAGGCGATCCTGTGACCAATCTCAGAGATAGGGATTCTTCTTTTAGAGAAGTCTGAAGTACCTGCAGAATGTGTGCACTGTGTATATTTGTATTGATATACAGGGTCAATCAAAAAGGATGACCCGATTTCATGATCAAATATTCTATGAAAAAAAAATAGCAAAAAATAACACTTATAATAAATGTATTCTAGCCAAGTTTTATTTCACGTTACAAGTGCTGAATATGGCCTTCCCTTGCAGCACGAACATCATCAATACGATGAGAATTCTTCCCAAACACGTTGAAGCACATCAGGATCAATTAAATTGATTGCTGTTGTTATTCGATGTTTTAAGTTTTTCCGGTCAGTTGGCAATGGCAGAACAAAGACTTTTACACACCCCCAGAGAAAAATAAAATATCACAAAGTGTGAGGTCAGGAGATCTAGGAGGCCAAGCGCAAAGAGCATTTTTTTTTTTTCTGTCAGTGTCACGTGACAATTACAGAAAACTGGGAAATCTGATCTTTCACACACCCACATTCCCTCATTCTGATTCATACATTTACTTACGAAATATTTGATCATGAAATAGGGGTCATTCTTTTTGAATCACCCTGTATTAATTATATGGCTTTAATTTGAGTTTGCAAAGATGAAAGAGCTATTTGGTGGAACCTTGTGACACTTGTGACTCAGATTTGCATACAAACAGATGATACATAGGGCATTGGACATGTTATTGCTCCGGAACACTGATATGTTTCTGCATTGGAGAAAGTAATTATCAAGCTCTTTTTAAATAGCCAATGCTTTAAGTATTTAAAGAAGAACATCAAGTTTTGTTTAGGCATTCAAGCTCTGTTTAGCTCGTAGCTATTTTGTGTAGCTCATATCTCCAATCTGTTGATTTCTTTGTTACGGTTTACAACAATTTGCAAATGACCACTAAAATACAAATGAGACCAAACTTGGTGTGTTTATTGGAGGAGACATTTAACTGTTAGCTGGATGCCGAGCTACGCACAAGTAAAAATAATGCAAACAACTTCCACATTACTGGCTTTGCACACCTCGATCAACGTTAAAACGCTTTGTTAAATCCATCCGCCATACCCACTTAAGGTTTAGAATCTTGTTTTAGTTGTTCGTTTTTGAACGGCGGCTGCTTTGGACGCGATGGTAGGTCTTCCCACCGAATTTGTGTTACTTTACCTGCGTGTAGGGCTCTGCTGGGAATGAGGTTTAGTAGCCCGTCGCTCCACTGCCATATTTACATCTGAAAATAAATCAATCCAAACGTTGAACAAAAAACAATGGCATATCAATCAGATTACGCGCAGAATGAACGGAAATTGGCCATGTCAAAGAAATTCCAATGGTCCAAAACGAAAATGTGCTCCGTGTTATTCCAAACTTGGGCTTCCGTACTGGACGAGAGACCAAAATGCAGCGCATGAAGTTGTTGTCTGTCAAATTGGGTTCAAAATGACGAGGAGAAAAATTCTTTTCCATCAACAAGTTGGTGACGTGCCGTATTTCGAAAACACATTAAAGGCATTACAAAGTAAATGCAAAGACGATTCAGTAAATTGAACTAATTGTACAACTGTTTATTTACGTTGTAAACTAATCATTAAAAATGTCGTCAACAAAGCTTCCATGCAGAAAAGGTCAAACATGGTAATGAATGTCATCACGTACCATCCATGTGCTGTATTTTAATTTGTTAATACAACTTTAATAATTTGTTAATACAACACAAGTTAATATGTAGCTAGCCCAGCAATTTTATTTATGAGTGTGACTTTTTTTTTTAATCTTCTTATCTCATCATATTTATAAGAAGTATAGTCAGGCTTATTGCAATTAAGGCTTACCTATTTTATAACCTTTATACATTCGACCCTTTTGGGCCACAATTGCAGCTTCAGCTTCCTCTACACGTTCAAATTGTACAAATCCATATCCACGGAACATGGAAACGCCTGAAAAAATGGAAATTTTAAGGAGGTACAAAGAAACACTGGAGTGGATACCTACCCATTTAGCCAAGCATGGTGGGAATAAAGTTACAGTGTTACATGCTTAGGTAGGAGTCAAGACAAATACAAGCTGCAAATTAGACAAAATGTCTACAGTTCACAACTGTCAATTCTGTTGCTTATGATGAGATATTTACTGACCAAGTATCTTTCCGTATGGAGTGAAAATGTCTTCCAGCTCTTTCCTATCCATGTCGTTTGTTGGCAAATTCCCGACAAAAATCCTTCGTTCCATTTCTCGGGGGTCGGTGCTGCTGCAGGTGCGTGAGAAGTGCACCGGCGGCGATGAACTCCGGCTTCGACGACGAGACATGACTTGATCCCCCAAGGTTTCGCGGATTCGTTCCTCGTATGTTCGGAAATGCTCGGAAAAGTTTAGTTTTGAGCGGATACAAGCGTCCACGATCCTGAAACATGTCAATGGGGTGACAGAAGAGATTAAAATTTCTCTGTAAAATGAAATGTTGTAAAAGGAGCAAAGAGGTTGCGCATTGGAAATGAGTAAATTCAAATAACGCAGCAAACGCATCACAGATCCGGAATTCCGTTAAAAAGCATGTTCTCTCGATGTGGATCCTTGGTTTGAAATTTGATGCAACAAACGATTGGAACAAAGAAACGATTGGGATTGTTTTAGTTGGTTTTATTGATGGCCATACAAGTTCTCCAACAAGCTCGGCAAGGATCACCACTGCAATTTTTACAAGGGCCGTTTTGTACTGGTTGCAAAATTGAAATCCTGTTCCGGGTCGTCCCATTTCAAAATGTGTTAAGCGACTTAACCCAAGAAAATCATAAATTAGAACAGAAAATTGCCAGTAATTTTATGCACTTTTAAGAAAAAAATAATGTTACTGAGATATATACAGGGTTACTGGCCGTGTTTTTATTTGCCTGGAGGCCTGCCAGCCTTTTCTTGTGCCCCTGCTGTTGAGGCGAAGCCCCCCAATCAAATGATTAGTCGTCAGAGGTGCTGTGCACTTCCTTGCTGATGAACAGCTAATAGCAATCGCTGCATGTCGGTCGGTCGACGTCCAGTTCGTGGTTTGTAACCCCCCCCCCCAAAAAAGCAAAAAAAAAACAAAACAAAAAAACCGACGGAAGACGCTTCGGCGCGTGTCGTTCGCCCTCTCCCCCACAGTCGATTAAATGTTTTGCCGCTGGCCATCCGTCAGCACCACCTGAGCTTCTTATTTTACATGATCCGAAGTCACTGCGCAAACTCGCTCACAATGCACCATTCATAACCTCAAGACCAAGAACCCCCCTGTACAATGAAAACTTTTTGTCTTGGCAAAAACAACTACCGTCCGGGAAAAACGAAAAGCTGTATATCGCCTGTTCAGACCGATGCGCCCCTGTGAAAGTGCACAAACTCTTACTGTCCAAAATGAAATTATATCTTTGAATGTTGAAAAATCAAGGTCCGAGATGGCAAAATCCAGTTGTGTAATTTCCTTGTCCTCCTTGGCTGCCCCTCCACGCAAACGGAAATTCAAATGCCCCGACGAAAAATTGTGTTGGAGAAATGAAATTATTTTGACAAATGTAGAAACCAAATGGCTCCTTATGAGTCTTGCTGTCAAGACAAACGTCTACTTTTGAAAGGTTTTTGATGGCACGACGCAAAATTATTTCATTGAAAGAACAATGCAGGCATCACAAACAAGAAATGACAGGCAAACATTTGTTATGCTGCTCAACAAACAGTCGCACAAATACCTTGGTGGGAATCCGGAAGGTGAGGATGGTGGTTCCAATCAATTTGATAAGCGTCTGAAAGACATCACACAAAGTGTTATTAGGGGTCATTTTTCAGGAAACCTGGTGGCCAACATTCGCATATCACGCGACCACATCCAGAAAGCTGGTAGGCTTTGACGTTTGCAATGCCAGCGAGAGGGAAAATTGGCAATTTCAATCAACAGCATAAAGCTGTTAATTATGCAATTGATGAAAATGTATGGATTAATGTATTTACTTATTCACAATACAACACAATATTAATCACACTAGCATACTTACACCAGTGGGTCTGAAAACATTACTGCATGGGTGCCTTTGGTTCTTCTAATGTGATATGAGAGGCACTTTGAACTTGTAAGCATGTGTAGTTATGAATGTGTTCTACGTATGTTTCAAAGCCAATTTCGAACTAGCAAGTGTTTCATTCTTTACCTGAACAGAAGTGAGTTTTTCGACTTCGTGACAACTGTATATGTAGCCATCCTTCCTACTGTTGACATCCGCTAAGCGGCGCACTTGCAATGCAATGACAACCGAGGGTTACAAGACACAATCATGCGCTGTGGCCTGTGGCGTATTAACCAATCAATCAAACCGCGTTTTCATCGGTATTTCATCCAAGCAATTGCATTAACCGACAAAAGCGCTACTTTGTATTTGTATTAGGGTCTGCGGACATCAAATGTTGGTTCAAATCAAGCGCGAATCGAGTGCATTTGCCTTGCCTCATGCGTGTGTCGATTCGACTGTGAAACAGACAATATGGAGTCCGCCGCCAAAGAACGCGCAACCCCCTGCAAATGGCGACGTTAATTAAATAAATAAAAATAAAAGACTAGCCCCAAAAGAGCAAACAAAACAGATATCTATCATTAACGAGCACATTCAGTCGCTTGCTTAATCGCAATTCAACGTTGTCTTTGATTCGTGCCTCATGTCGCGCCGCATTATGTACGTAACCGTGTTAGGCATTAGCTGTTAGCTTAGCTCGCAAAGCAAACAAACTTGTACGGGTTCAGGCAGGCGTTTGCTTCAAAACGGAAATAAGCCACGTTTTTCCAGGACATCAAGACCATAGATGGTTACCTTCAAAAGAGGATTTAATCAGTTTTTATCCCGTCAAATCCACGTCTCCGTTGTCTTCAAATCGCAGCCCCCCCGTTTCTTCTTCTTTAGGCTTTTAGGCCAGATGCAGATGAATGCGGATATGTATTGCTACGTACCTTTGCTCGCTGCCGCCGCCTGTAGGTCGGAGGTATAGCTAAACACACACATGCCGGTGCCATTTGTGATATCAATGGATAAAAATAGAACAAAAATAAGAGTCGCATTGAGGAGGGATTAAATATAAATCCAACCCGACAAATAAGAAAGAAAAAAAAACAAGTTCAAGATTGCATACTCTTTTCCAATATATATATCAGCAGTGATATTTAACAAATATATACATTATGTACAAATGTGAGCATAGTTCTATTTTCATTTGGAAGACAACTCATGAAAAAGTAAAATTAATTAATTCAGAGATGGCAAAATTAAATTACTGTAACAAATTTAAATTGCGCACACACAAAAAAATCCTCACAGTAGCGATTTGGTCTTATCGCAAAAATAGTTTATTAACAATGTTCACTTGGGATGGAAACAGTCACTGTTATCAAAGCTTGTACGCCAGCAAGTTTGTGTCTATCTCTGCAATCTGACATTTCAAATACACTGGGGGAAGAGAGGGGTGGGGGAATGTGACATGACACTGAGCAGAAGCTAGCACATGCAGAATGCACTCTGGGAATGCTGCTTTTCTGGCTACATGACCATCGTTTTCCAATGCGTTTTCACAGAGACAAGATTTATGTGCACTGATAAGAACTGTCCTGTCATGTCAGTGTTCTTGTTGTGCATTATAGTGCATTAGCTGCAGCAAACAATGCATCTTTGGACACCCATAAGCCTATCCTGTCACAGAAAAATGAACTGAACAAGCAGACTCCATGAAAACAGGTTAAAGTCTATCAATGTGCAACAGAGGCAAGTGAGGGGAATGCAGTCTGCCTGAGGAAGGTTGTTGGCCAGGCCTCAAAAGCATCCTTGAGCCAGTGACGATGCCTTGAGGGACCAAATGGACGGTCTGATGACTCTGATCCGTTCCCATAAGTACATTTGTTTTATTCCAACACCAAACTGTCACGCATGATATCGCTGCACCTCTCTAACCCACCTCACTGCAACAAGAGTGACATTGATGACAAGGACTTTTGGCAGCAGCAGTCATGTTGGTGACTGTTGAGCAATGTTTAGCAGTACTTGTTTAATTTTGGTAGGTTTCCACTTCCTGCTTAACATTCAGGACTCCTAGCTGGAGAATGGTTTGATGTGATTTGCATTCAGTGTGACCCAGTTGTGCGGTCATACATTGGAAGCGTATAGTTACAGGGTGATTTACAGTTTAATCTTTTACAGGGTTTTTGTCTGTTAATAACTGATACAAGTTACAACATGACTTATTG
This sequence comes from Festucalex cinctus, assembly GCF_051991245.1. Classification (NCBI taxonomy): domain Eukaryota; kingdom Metazoa; phylum Chordata; class Actinopteri; order Syngnathiformes; family Syngnathidae; genus Festucalex; species Festucalex cinctus. Next base: position 26,900,446 of record NC_135418.1, on the reverse strand, counting down.
CCAGTACAGTTCAACAACATGACTGACAAATAAATGCCGATCACTTGCACACAAACTGTCTGTAGTTGCATTTTAGGTTCATCTCGAAATAGCTCATTATCCCTAGCTTCTTGTGAGCGGTGTATAAGTTACAGATGAAATGTTTGCATTTGAGCCGCAAGAACGGAAACGCACGCTCAACTGGTCTATCAGGTCTGGTAGAGAATGTTATCAATGGCGCACCAGAACAGAAAAGGCACCAGGAGGGGGAAAAACCAAACTGCTCACTGTCACTCAACTCCCATAAAATACAAAGAAACCTGCACGAGCAAATGACGCGAACAAGACAAATTCCGGGCTAACCAGTTAAGTGCAGATTCCAGCGGCCGGCCGGTGGAGATGCCAGTGAGCGGAATCCATCATGCCCGCCACTGCTTTTCGGAAAGTTTTGCGGAGTCCGTCAGTCATACATAGCGTGTCACGTTGTTTTAACGACTTTCCACTGCGCTAATTGACAACACGAGCTAGTAATCACATATCAAGCAACGTGGCAAACACTCCTGTGTGGCGTGTTTGTCACATTACGGGAGCACAGAGGCAATTTACCCGCGATGCGCGCAAGGCAAGAGCACGAGCAGCAGCCGTTTGTCACTCAACGAGAAAAGCCGTGGCCGCAGCATATTTCGCAATGACAACACAATGAGAATTAACCAGGGATGTAGAAAATGTACAAAAAGGCACTAGCTGTTAACGCACGCGTCGATTTAGTGGGGAGGAAACGCTTTGGACGGGACCTTCCTCAGAGAGACGGGATATCAGCGAGGAAGGACGCTGCCCACTTTCGCTCGACAACATGACATTCTAACATGCGCCTCAAATCACTGCCGGGGTTACAAAATATAAAAGAAAACATGCTTTCTGTTTTAAAGACAACGGAAAGTAAATCAACCTTTTTTTTTTTTCTCCAAACATCAATTTCTAATATAAAGTTCATTTCCTGTATGTTTTTGCGTATGATTCGCCTGCCTGACTCCTACGATGAAATGCAGGATACAGTACAAAGATGCCACTAGGGTGAAAAGGACAGTCCTTTTCATGTTTTCCTTCTCTCGCTCCTCGTTTCTTGAGTTGCACAACGGCGTCTTGACGGATGGATGGCTCACAACAACGTGCAGGCACTTCGCTTCTTGCGTTTGCGGACCTGCAGCGCCGCTCTGGTGGCCATCTCGAACACCTCCCGCACGCCGTCCTTGGTCTTGGCCGAGCACTCCAGGTAGCCAAAGGCGTTGATCCTGTTGGCCATTTCGCGGCCTTCCTCAGTCTTGACCGGCTCCTGTGTGGCAGACAGGAAGTTGCCGGTTTACAACGGTCCAGACAGATAATGTTTTGAGGTCACAAACTGCACTAAATGAACTAGTCACATGGCACAAGAAGGCATAATAAATACATCAAAGATATCGGTAAGTGCAAAATTTGTTCGTAGACGTCAATATACAGGCCAACTTTTTTTTCTTCTTAATAAATTGTACAGCAATGTTAGTCTTTCAATCATCTCATGCGCGTCCATCTCTGCAAGGCTTATCTGCAAGTTAAGGCTTTTGAAGGCTACATCAAACAAATTCATTCAGCTTAATGTATTTACGAATGCAAAGTAAACAACATCTACCTTATCTATCCTCGAAGAAAAAGTTCATTTCAATCTCCAAATGTGGTATTTGTACAGCCAAATCTAAGGTTTAACATTTAAGGGCAATATGGGACTTGATTGTGGAAGGTCTGACTTTTTAACTGATTACCGGAATAGCAACGAATGACAAGTCATGCTTTTAAAAAAAAAAAGGGGGGCCAAGGTTGTGTCATGCTGTTTGATTCTCCACCCCCTTTGTCTATAATCTAAAACTTGAAACGGTTCTTGCAGACACCTAATAGCAACATTCTCCATGACTTCTGACCGTGTACCTGCTTCATCTTGGCCAGCTCTCGCCGCGTGTGCTCGTCGTTCCTCAGGTCCTTCTTGTTCCCCACCAGGATGATGGGAACATTGGGACAGAAGTGCTTCACCTCAGGCGTCCACTTCTCGGGAATGTTTTCTGTCCCGAGAGGGAGAGAGAGGATATGAGTTGAAATACAGTACTCGAGGGGGATGACTATAAAAAAAAGGAGAACAGGCAGCGCAGTTACTTCACATGATGGATTGTTCTTCAGCATGTTCAAGGCAAGGGTGCTTTTTTTTTTTTCAGCGTTAATCCCACTTGCTATCGGGGTGCTTAAGTACTGACATAATCGCAAGCATGGAGGAACGGGCAGCTAATAATAAAAAAAAAAAAAAAAAAAACATACCTAAACTGTCCGGGCTATCAATGGAAAAGCACATGAGGATGACGTCAGTGTCTGGGTAGGAGAGAGGCCTCAACCTGTCGTAGTCCTCTTGGCCAGCCGTATCCCACAATGCCAACTCCACCTGCATGAAAAGTAGCAAGAAACATCACTCGGTTCTTAAAATGAGCCTTCACTATTATTTACAGAAGTACTGGATCGCCAGAGCAGAAAAATACACAAACAATTGCTGCTGCTGCTACTACTACTACTACAAGTAGGGCTGTGCAATTAATCGAAATTCAATTACAATTTCAATTATTGCACTCAACAATTGCAAAATCAGCATAATCCTCCAAAAAAATGGTAGCAGCACTTCATCGCAAAGCCACCAAATAGTTGTCAATTGGTCGAACATTATGTAGCGGTGAACACAAATACCTCACACAGCTATTAGAAGCTAACACAGATGGAGCCTAGCTTAGCTTGTCCTTTGGCATGATACCTTCTATGTAGCAGTAGACTGGAACAGCAGCTCACAAAAGATTTTCTTTGTTGTTCAATTTCACATGTGAAGGGTTGGCAGGCACTCCAGAGGCCCAACTAATTGTGTGAAAGTCAATTTTCCGTAATGTCGGCTATGTAATGTGTTGCTAGGGTCAAACCATAAAACGTATGCATTTTTTTTAAGGGTCTAAAATATAGAAGAAGTTGCTTCAGCAATCAACACTCAGACCTAATCATCATCTTATTTGTGTTGTCACTGCTGTAGAAATATACGCAGGGATTGGCCTCATCCTTCCAAGCTGCTGATTAATTCAATTAGGGAAAGTGGGAGATTAGCAGGCAGGCATCAAACCAAATACCTTCTGTGTTTGTGAACGGGCAAACAAGAGCCACTTCTCGCTCTGCTGCAATCAATTCAAGTTTGACAAATCAAAAGACGCGCCGCTTAAAACTCAAAAAGCAAAAGCGGTGCCTTCCAGGGAGCGAAGGCATCCGTCCCAAAATAGAGGTCTGCAGAGGCAGGGGGTGGGAGGAAGTGGCAGCACGACGCATGAGCAAGTGTAGCGACCGTTCTCCCACAGGCTTTAGGCTTTTGGGAGCAAAACCAGAAAGAACGAGGCAGAAACATCTAATTTTAGAGAAAGCCCAATGCGCTTGAAGGTGAGAGATTTCAGTGAAAGCACAAATCCATTTCATCTGGTTGTATAACTGTCTAATTCTAAAGGGAGGGGGGTATAAATCCTCTAAAAGTCACAGTGATCCCCCCTTCCCCACTGGACCAAAGTCCACCGTGTATCTGCATTTGCATTTCCTTTCATATCCAAGTGCCAAAATGACAGGAAATGAGAGACTTTTATCGCACGGGAGGAAGAAAGTCCTGAGGGACGGAGCGGAGATTTGCGAGGACGACGTCTTCGTTCCCCGTCTGAGCAGGAAGCCGGGAGGTAGTCATTTCCTGTTATGCTGCTAAGTGCTGATCCGGTGTGCAGGGAACAAATCCCCCCGACAGAATAAGACATCTACAGCTCACACTGGAACTTTGATGAGGGGAAGAAAAAAAAAAAAAAAAAAAAAGTGCTATAAATCTTGAACTTTTGGTGTAAGGCAAGGAAACTGTTTCAAACTGAGAAACTTGAATGAACAAATAATTGTCCTTCAGGCAGGAACACACTTTCTGGAAAATCCACTATCTGCATTCCCAAACATTGTCAATCTGCATGCTTTAAAGTATACAATTCAAGAGAGTTAGGTTGAAATCGGGACCCAAAATGGCTGTCGGCTCAATATCTATTAGGTGGTTGTTCGTTGTCACCAGTTCGTATCTTCTTTAATGTTAGTTTATATATAGTATTTATGGCAATACAGTGATTTGGAGTCCAAATTTTAGGGCAAACCTAAAAGATACATCAATAATTAAGACATTTTTCATGTTTTTAACACTGATGTCTATGTGGTGCCTTAACGGTTTCTATTGTAGTCTATTTATAATAAAACCACTGAGGATTGCTCGCTATGATGGTACGCAATTGTTTAGTTCAAGCATGGTACAAACCTGTTTGGCATCCACTTCAATATCGGCGATATAGTTCTCAAACACCGTCGGCACGTAGACTTCGGGAAACTGGTCTTTACTGAAAACGATGAGGAGGCACGTTTTCCCGCAAGCGCCATCGCCGACAATCACCAGCTTCTTCCGAATGGCCGCCATGTCTGCAAGGACATAAGGGAGGAGGGTGGTCAAACCATTTTGAAGGACAAGGCGAATAAATCCTGGCTTTCCCGTTATACTTCTGAATGATGCGCCACTTTCCTGGAAATTGAGTTTATTTGTTAACTGAGCTCATTGAATGGGAAAACGGACCACTGCAAAGAGCGCTAACAAAACTAACTTTTCCGGTCTGACTGACAACCCAGCCACACGTTGTGAATACCTTGTGTTGAACTGCGATAGTAAACAGTAAACTGCTTCATGGGTTGTATCACACGTGACTTGGCATTGGAAACAATCAGAGAAGGCACGAAAGAATGGCAACATTTAGCACAGATCCACCGAGGCAGTGGCACAACTATTCCAGCAATGTGGCGGGTTAATGAACACACCGCCTTTCTTTCTCTAAGGAGGCTTCCTGAGGCTTAGGGGCCGGCGGCGGTTATGCAACACGTTGAACGGAGTTACCACAAAGCAGAACGTGACCCTATCCCACGAGAGAGAGAACCCTAATCTGTCATACATGTCCATCATGACAGGGCACATGATCTATATAGCGTGGGGAGGGAACCCTGGTCCTCAAGAATCACTGCCCTGCCTCTTTTGGATGTCTCCCTCCTCCAACACAGCTGATTCAAATGATCAGCAAGCTCTGTAGAAGCATGATGATCTTGTTCATTGGATCAGGTGTGTTGGTGGAGGGAGACATCCAAAACAGGCAGGACAGTGGCCCTCGAGGACCAGGATTCCATACCCCTGAACTATAGAGAATCTTTGGATTTAGATTGTTTATCTTTTTGTGGATTTTTGACCATTTCCATGGGCTGTTGTACCTGAACGTCTAAATGGAAATATGATAGCTTACTCATGCTTTAGCAAAGATCAACTGAAATGAGAAATGTTCAGGATCTCTGATATAATCTTGTGATCCCTTGTTCCCGTGGGAATGTGGACGATACCATGAGACCATTCCAGAGCCACCTTTAAGTTCTTCAACAAATTGTCAAATCCTCCAAACAACATTACAGTATAGATATGTAATAGTATAATAGAAGTTGTTTTAGTTTGAGATGCCAGATGGCCTACTTGAAAAGGAAAAAAAAAAGGGAAGATGAACAAGAGAGGTTTCCAGGAATAGAGCCGGCGGCACATTAGATTTACCTTCTTCTTTTTCTTATACAGGTCGCTGCAGTGAATAAAGTGTACAAAGCGATGGGTGGCGTGTAATATATCCGCTCTTTACGCTATCAATTAAAAACAAAAACAAAACAAAAACCCATATAAAAGTCAACAATTGCTTAGGAAGCACAGTGTCGGTTAAGTTTGTCCAAAAGGGGGAAAAGGGCGAATGTTTGGAGTGGGAGCCACCACCCTAAATGAGTCACAATTGCTGTGTCACGCGAAAGGAATAATATAAAGAAAAGTAGAGGCTTTCCACCTGCCATACAAAGAAATCTTAATTACCGTCTCGCCAGTCTCTTGAGTCCTCTTCCTAGAATAATAAATTCCCGTTTGTGCTTCCCTCCCAGCAGCGACTTCCTCGCCTTCTTCACTGCAGTGCTCGCCGTACGCTCCACTGCTAGGCAAACAAGCCCCGCCCACGGTTCTACTCCCATTAGCCAAGTGATTCCGCCGACGTTTTCGAAATATAACATATCAACTACATAAAAATATTATTCGTTTCATATTAATATCTACTGAATGACTCCCTAAATATTTTACACTGTACATCATTTCTTACACACGTTTATGGGCCAATTATCAGAACTACAAGGATAGGTGTACGACAAATAATTTTATTTTGAAGTCAAACTATTCCAGTTTACAATCGTTCTAGTGTGTTGATGATGAAGCTGCTGCTGCTGCAAGACGGCAGGAGTCATTCGCGCGCCTCCCTTCACTGGTCAAAGATGACATCATCTGCAAAGTGGAAAACGGACTGCAACCAGTGCAACAGGAGCTACTGCTGGTGGGAGGCGTACTGGGCGTGGAACTCAGCTCTCAAGCGTGAACCAGCAATTACATCATATAGTTTTCCTGTTTTGTTTTTTTGGTCAGCAATGACACATTGGATGATGGATTTATTTATTGAATCAAATTGGGGAGATTGCTAAAGATTTTTACATTTATGTCATACTCTGTAGCCGCACACCTATTTCAAATAAAAATTGATAAAACTAGCATACCAACAGTTGCTATTTAAGATAGCAACCTGAATAACAAAGTGTCAAGATGGTTCGATAAGGATTTTACAGCATCCCTTCTATCAGGTCCTATTACTAATGACAACTGATAAAATGCTAACACGATAACAGTTGCTACGCTACTATTGGCGCAAGATAGCAAGCACAGTAAGAAAGGCGCCAAGGTAAGTTAAACTCATCAAAAATACTTGCAGGTGCAATGCTAAGTTGCTAACATATAGCAACCCGAGAAACAAAGGTGAAATAAATATAACAGCCCAGCGAGACAAATGGGAAAATTGTGATTTATTTCTAAAGAGGAACATGACATCATTCACATTTTAGTCGGCCTTATCTTGTATAGCACACACCACCTTCCCAAACAAGCACTTATGGATAAGAAAGATAAAAAATAAAACATTTTCCGTACTGTTTAAAAATATATGGAGAATCTAAATAACAACCATCATGACAAAAACAAAGAGAGGTATACATTACAGTACATTTAAGGTCATATTCCTCGCATGGTGTGATAATACAAACACTCTCGTCATCTTTTCATAAGGCATATGTGTGAATTTTATCACAGCTTACTATACCTATCCTAAAATAACAAAAAACAAAAACAAAACAATGATTCAGATCCTTCATGCTCAACATGTACATTGTCTGCAGTTTTCAACAATAAAAACGACATCATATGTGCAAACATTCTTCAAGTGCTGTCCTACCTCCATCACCAACAAAGGAGACTACAGACTGATAATGATTATGTGGCGCAGGAAAAGGTCCATTTAATTCAACCCCATGCTCCTTTTGTTGTTGTTGTTTTTTCATGTTTTCATTCCATCCTGGTGCCACGAAGGCATCTCTTTGGTTTCCTCACATTCTTGACGCTACACAGAGGCTCGTTAATACAAAAAAGGGAATCGCATTTGTGCGAGGTGTGAAGATACGCAGTCCATGCTGACTTTTTAAAGTTGCTGCCCAGCCTTGAACGTAAAGAGGAAGTACTACGCATGTGGGAGGGAGGGGGGGGTGAAATCTCACCAGCAACCGTCACCGAGGAACACGACACGGCTGGCAAATTTCCTGTTAGGGAAGTGTTGGGTCCAAAGATCTAGAGGTGGATGAAGGAGCTGCTCAGACCCGAGTCTTCTTCCAGGGGGGCTTGGGGGGGTTGTCACGTCTCATGTCTCTGCCTCGTGTCCTGCCAGCGGGACAACGAACACGGTGATGTCGTCGCCCGAGCCCAGCCTGTCGTTGGGTAGTCGCCAGCCGCGCTCTTTCAGAACTCCTCGGGAGCGCATCAGCAGGTCCTGTGCCGCCAGTGTGTACCTGCAGAACACGCACATACCTGCTTTTTTTTTTTTTTGCCCATCCCTTATGTAGATATAACCCTCCCACTTTTACTGGATAGACTTTTGGGATGCCTGCTCTAGGAGTTTGGTGTTGTTTTTTTGGTCAAGAATAGATTTGAGCTCTCGTGAGATGAATTGCGATCACAGCCAATTTTGAATCCCCGCTAAGCCACCCCGTCTCGGCCTTGACGACAGGCCGCTTTTTGCGATTATTACCTCATGGGGTCCGAGGGATCACAGCACGCAAGGTAGGCCGAGACGGCGTCCGCCACGTCCTTGTCCGTGGTGACGTCCCACAGTCCGTCCGTGCCCATGACGAGGACGTCGTCCGGGCCGTGTTTGTTGTCGTCAAAGTCGTACACCTGCACCTGTCAGCAAAGTGGATTCATTCAAGTGTTATTCCGGATATATTTATGATACATATTAACATTACAATTCCACGTGACAATAATCAAACTTTTGTTTGCTGCAGTAAAGGTTTATTTAAGCTATTTATTAATTTATTTATTTATTTATTTATTATTATTATTATTATTATTATTATTATTAAAGTTATTTAAGTTAATTTTATTTAATTGATTTACTATATTTTATTTATATTTATTTTGTGATACATATTAACATTAATATTCCACGTGACAATAATCAAACTTATGTTTGCTGCAGTTAAGGTTTATTTAAGCTATTAATTAATTAATTAATTAATTAATAATTATTATTATTATTATTTAATTAAAGTTATTTAAGATAATTTTATTTAATTGATTTACTATATTTTATTTATATTTATTTTGTGATACATATTAACATTAATATTCCACGTGACAATAATCAAACTTATGTTTGCTGCAGTTAAGGTTTATTCAAGTTATTTATTAATATTATTATTATTATTATTAGTAGTAGTAGTAGTCGTAGTAGTAGCAGCAGTAGTAGTAGTATTTGTTTATGTTAATTTTATTTAATTACTGTATTTTTATTATTATTTTTTTATTAAGTTATTTTATTTAAGTTGTTTGTTACATTTTTTTAATCTTATCATCACCAAGCAAGATAATGACTGAAAACAGAAACAACAAAGCAGTTCATCAGTGAAAGTCAATATCGGGGTACAGCTGATACTCCAAAGTTTTTTTGTTTTTTTTTTTTTTTTTTTAAAGAAATAATATTTACAGTATGTTTGCTCACCTCAGGGACGCAGGAGAGGAAGGGTTTGATATAAATGTTGGAGCTATACACCTTCAGGTCGTGATCCCCCAAACCACGAGTCACTCCGATCGTCGCCATGACCCGTGCCTGTTAAAAAAAAAAAAAAAGAAAAAAAACAAACTCAGAAAAACACAGAACTAACTAATTGCTTAAGCTAGGCACACACCCATCCTGTTAATCGTACATAAAATTTGTCATTTTTCTCCCCAACCTTTGACCAACATTAGCAAAGGCTGATTATCAGATGCATGTTTGAAATTACTCTCGGGGTGATCATCCGGTGGTGAGGAGTTTGTGTTTTTTGTTTGTTTTTTTGTTTCCACTGTAGTGATCTCTTAGGAATACAGTCAGGCAAGCATTCTTTAATGTCAAATTCAATCTAAAATTCCTTTTTAATCATTTTTTTCCACTGTGGCACGATGCTGCCAGTCACTGGACAGTCTTGGTAATGCAACAGACATTTGTTTTGTGGGAATGACTGTAGTGTAGTACAGTAGATATGCTGTCGGGTGCTGTGTTGGTCCTCGGAAATACACAAACTATAAATTAGCAGAAAGCACATACTTGCTGATTTTGTCCCCATTATGTGTGGTATATTTGGCATATTTGAAAAATCGGTTACAAATCAGTGTATGTACCAGGATTGATTGAGGAATAATCCACTGTTGAAGGGGAAATCCATTTATGAAGGATTATGAATGTTCCCTCAACATGGCGTGAAGATGAGGAACAAATGTTGCGGATTCATATTTCAAAAATTGTGGTTGTCAAAATGTGTTTTGAGTCAAAGTGGAGATGCATCTTACCTTTTTACCTTCTCCGTATATGAGAGGAAATTTCAGATCATCTTCAACGATTGTCTTGTACGCCCTGCAACAAAACAGGCCCCGAAATGTCAAATGTGACATCACATATTAGCCTCCTCGTTACACATTTTGCAACCAATTGAAACCATTCCAATTTCAAAATGTTCTGCTCATTCAGGATGACTTGGGATCACACTCCCCAAATACCCACAATAAAATTCAGAAACTAAGAGATATTTTCCAAATTCACTCCCTGCTTCCACATTTCTTGACCAATTAAAACCATTCCAGCTTTAACTGCCATTGACGCAAAAAGACGTCAAATTTTGTCAAGACACATTTTTCACCGGAATAAAACTAGACTAAAACCCTCATTAAGTCATTCACTGCCATTGACGGAAAAATACGTCAAATTAAGATTTTTTTTTTTTTTTTGCTGGGCTGGTGATTTTTGGAAATACTAATATGTTTGACATGTCTGCTTATTATTATATTTTTGACAGTTATAAATGTATGAATTTAAAGCATTGTGACCGGATGTATCCAATATGACAGAAATCAAAAGTCATATGTGTAAGTTCATTTAAAAAAAAAAAAAAAAAAAAAAAAAATTTCAAAAGGACCAATACTCTATTTACAAAGAACATGAATTTTCTCTCATATATTTCATTGTTTAGGCTTTATTGGGGTTAAGTCTCACATTCGACTATTCAACAATTAATTCCATGGTACTTAAGAGCCTCTTCGACTGTTAAGCATCACATGCAATTTCTACAGAAACTGCATTCTCTAGTTACAGCAAAAATAAAATAAATAAAAACAATCCCATGAAAAACATTTAGTACTGCGGTCTCCAAATATGTTCTTGTGCTGAGCTATTCTTAACCAATCAGCTCAGCGTAAACACTAGCTGTTGTTCCAGAGACTTAATGCATCCATACATGTAAGTGATCAGACAGAAGTTGGCAGCAGGTAGTCAAATGAACGAGCATGAGTTAGGGACCTTACCAGCCGCTCATGGTGTGGTCTCTGTAGAGCATCTTCTTGCCCAGCTCGCTGTGCTGGATCCTGCGCGGGAACTCAATGTGAGTGAACTCGTTGCCCAGGAGCTCAGGCCTCAGGAAGCCCTGCGAACACACGTGACAAACTGTCTTCGAGTCCAACGTCCATTCATCCGTTCCTTTTTTATTGCGCTTGTCCTCGTTGTGGTCGAGGGTGAGATGGAGACTAATGCCGAGTAATCGTTTAGAGCCATCCTTTAAACTTCAATATTCTGATTTCATCCGCTCAACAGTAAATATTTCCTGATTGTTGTAGTCCTTCATGAAAGAATACTGATTAGCTTTTGCAAAATGACACTAAAACAGTTTTTAAAAAAACACTGGTGAATACTCCATCAATCCCTCTAGTGTGATATCATACAATATTACGAAAAAATACCAAATAAACAATATCGTGTAAATGAGCAGTCATCGGTAAAGCAAAGAAATTGCATGCAAACTCTACACAGGAATCAAACCCAGAACCTCCAAATTATGAGGCAGAAACGCTAACTACGAATCCACCATTATGTCCTTTGAGTTAATAATCGTGTTCCATGTTTGGATCATCAAAGTCAAACAATAGACTATTTGCGACTTTCTCCAACATTCTAAAAACATCCGTGTTAAGTTCATTTATCATCATCAACATCATTCAACAGTCTAATTTGTCAACAGTTTTGAAGGGTTGTCTATATCTGCCCTGCGATTGGCTGGCAACCAGTCCCGGTTATACCATGCTGCTCTCACCTAATAAAAAAAACAAAACAAAACAAAAAGTCAAATAGGATGAACTCTATCTCACCCACGAACTAGGACAAGTACAAAAACAACTAAATTATATATGGTTTCAATAGTGTATCATGACAAGGTGACGAGTACCAGATACTGTAGCCGTTGTCTCTCTGACTCAGGTGTAAACTCGTTGGTCATGGGAACGATTTCCTTATTCCGGATTATTATAGCCCTGCAGTGACAAGAAGTGCGACAGAATTTTTTTTTTCTTCGTCTTCTTGAAGCAACACATTTTTAAAGAGTACAGTCTACTGAAGGGCCAATTTGGAGTAGCTGCAGTAAGCAAAATTAACACCAGGGGGCACATGAAGCAACCAAAACAGAGGTCAAAGGTGTATAGCATGTAGCCTATTATTTCAACACGTAACTGATGCATTTGAGAAAAAAAAAAGAAAAAAGTATGAACTATTTGTGATATAGGTATAATAAAGCATTATACTGAAATTTACAATAATGGGTAATCCCTAAGGGTGCCAGGTGCAAATATTTATTATTTTCAGTAAGTTTTGAACCTCCCAGATATTGAACCAAGTTTTACATAAAATGTTGCAGTTCTTGATATGATTTTTATCATATAACTGGAGGGATTTAATAAACCACACTCAAAATACAAACAACACAATTTGATCTCACCTGCTATCTCCAGCATTAGCCACGTAGAGTTTGCCCATTAGATGTATGGCAGCTAAGGCACAACAGCCACCAGAAATGGCGTAGGACGCTTTCTCCTTTTCGATCAGGTCATCCTGAGGAAAGAAAAAAAAACCCCAAAAAAACACGTGAGCTACGGTAAACATGACAGCATAGTTATGGCAAAACCTCAAAATGACAATCCAACTTTGACAACCAGTCTCCATCCACATTAGATGACATAGCAAAAAAAAAAAGGGAGGTTAGCTTAGCATTTAGCATGGCTTCAACATATTTTTTCGTCACCTCATCCCTTGGTGAGAAAGCTACTTGTCAGAAGTGTAGCTAATTTGCTGCCACGGAGTCGATAATTACTGACTTAAGAGTGCCTACGCATCGTGTTTAGGCGCACTATTAGCCAGCCAAAGTTTGTTGCTAGCTAGCTAGCTAGGTGCTGCGGCGTAAGTAGCGCCGAGCTTCTCTCAACCTCCGACTATCCGCGGTACCCTGCAAACCTTTTTGGGTTTGTTTGATCGTAAAATCTTAAAAGTCTTTGATTCTCAGTTTTGCTATTCAATGTGTTATGATGAGGTGCGAAATGCTAACTTCAAACCTTCCTCTAAAGAATGAGCAACAGAAATTCCAAGAGGTAACCCGTACCCCTAATTACACTTGAATGGCTCAATGATTGATCTCCACATTGACCAACTTTGTTCTTTTTTTTCCCCCTCTCTTCTGCTCACCATCTGCTTGAACGCGGTCTCAATGACGCCCATCACCAGGCTCTCCAGACTGACGACCTTCTCCATGTGGTAGCGCACCGCCGAATCGCTGACGGCGTCGGGCTCCTCCGACTCCTGCGCCGCCCCCTTCTTGATCTCGGCCTGGTAGGGGCTGCCGTTCTTGGCCAGGCAGATGGGCGGCGGCGCCCCCCCGTGGTTCTTCAGCAAGTGGAAGATCTCGCCCAGCCGATCCCGGATGAGGCGGTGGAGCAGCTTGGAGGCCATGATGGCGGCGCCGGAGCCGGCGTGCCCGTCAAAGACGCCCCAGAAGTAAAGGGGGATCCCCGTGCCATCCTGAGCGAAAAAGTGCAAATGCCGTATTTATTTTTAATTAAAAGCTTATTAAGATGCTTGAGGTAGTTGACATGCATTTGCACCACTTTCCTACATTGCAGAATATTTCTCTAGTTATTTGGTTATCGCACTTTTTTTGATCAGAAGTCTCAAGTGATGGGATGTCTGTGGATTTTTGGCTCAATTGTGTTCATTTTATCCGCCACTTTTAAATTTAGTCTCAGTTTTAGTCCAATTCCAGTCACACTTGTTAGTTCTTATCACAGTTAGTCAATCTCATCCCGTTTTTGTTTAGTCCATTTTTAGTCCGACTATAAATCTAGCATTTTAGTCGTTTTTAGTCCAAGAAAACTAATTTTATTCGTCTAGTCTTAGTCAACAAAACGTGTCGTTTTAGTCCGGTTTTAGTCAGGGCAATCATTTTACCCCCGTATGTATTTTTTTTCAGTCAGCAAATTATGTTGAACATTTTGGATCTAAAACTAATTCACATAAAATTTTCTCTCATCTTTTTGAGAAAAACAGCTTCAAACTCAATTACAGTGGCTACTATGGCTCCATGCTATGTGCTAGTAAGTTAGCTAGCATTAGTTAGCAGTCACGTTAGCATAATTGTTGGAACGTTATAGCTGGTGGAGTTATAACTATAATTTACTTTTTATTTTTTTAACCTTCACCATGAATCCACCTCCTATCAGTGGCATATGCTTGTGCATGCAATCCCGTTCGCTCCCGGCTGTTTTACTGGATTTTGACTGATTTTGCAAGGCCCACAGAATATTGTGTTCTATTGCTATAAAAGCAAGACCTATCAAAAGAAAGATTAAAGTCTCTTCTTTCATTAGGAAAAAAAAGTATGTTTCTATCTGTTTCCGTTTTGTAGCAATTAGCATTAGAAGAGAGCTAAGTTTCATCAGTTTTCACAAATCTATTCAAAATTGTAAGTAATTGAGCTTTTTTTCTACATGGCCCTGGTTGATCTCCTTTGCTCCGCTGCCACCTGCTGGCCGTTTGTGTAATAACTACCATTTCTGCAACCTTTCTTTGCAGTTTTTTTTTTTTTTTTTTTTCACTCACTCACACAAACACGCACACAATCAAACATGGTCTCCCAGGTGGGGAAGCGAACCCACGCCAACCGGCACCGAAGGCAAGTGACGGCTCCACTCCTCCACCCAGAGCCCCTTTCTTTGCAGTTGAGAGGCTACGTCAAAGCCTTCTGTATGCTCTAGCATAAAAAAAAAAAAAAAGAAACGTATAAATACGTCTTTGGGGCACTTAGAACATTAAAAAAAACTTATTGGGAGCAAATGAGTTAAGTGAAGTACATTTTCGTCTCCTCTTCATTAGTCAACGAAAATACATACTGAATTAGTCCCAGTTATTGTTTTTTTACTGAGGGTTTTAGTCTAGTCTAAATATGTTTGACAAAACTATTTTTGTTTAGTTTTGTTGACAAACACTACCCCTTAGTGACTTTGCCATCAGGACAACACGGTGTACACGATAAATGATGAGCGAGCGTCGCTTGCCAGACTATTTAGTTCACCCCCCCCACCCACTCGGGCTCCCGACTGGATGTCGTCACTGCAGTTTTGCCTTTGGCTCACCTCGTTGTCCTCCAGCAGAGTAGAATTGCGCTGTTTGCCGCTGGGCTTCCTGACAAAAAGCTTCTCGCAGGAGGCCTGGTCCTCGTTCAGCATGCTTTTGCCGGCGTTGATCACCCTGGTGCGGGAGAGACGCAAGTTAGCCGTATGAGACGGAATAACAAAAATGTTTTTTTTTTGCCCTGCGAGAGGGGGAAAAAAGTGGGACAAGCTGCGGATAGGTCCCACAGGGAACTTGCAAAAGGGATTAATTATGAGTCTGTGCCTGCATGCGGAGGAAAATGGCATTAAAGTGGAACGCTGCTTGCGCTCTTGCGGCAACGTTTGTACCCTTGCATGTGTTTGTGCAACAATGCAGAACTTGATTACTGTGCAGTGATTTTATTACACAGAAAGCTGTGAGTGACAACACAAAATCATTAATGGAGGGCACTCGTTCATTTAGCTTTACATGTAGTTGAATGAAATAAAAGTATAAATAAAAATACTGTATGCTGTGTTACATACTCTATATTACATATAGTGGTGGCTTGAGAGATGAATTTAATGTTTCGTGACCACGTTGGCTCGTTCATAATCAAAGTCACCGTTCTCCATTGACAAGCATGAAAATGCAATGAATCCATTCTTGCAACTCCAAATACACAAGGGCCCGGTTGTTCAATTCATGGTTATTTTAACCACTGTTTAACCCCTAACCGCCGGTTAAATTCTTGAGCAATGCAAGAATCACATTATATCTGATCATTCAATTAATCAAAAGGATTGGATAATCATTAAAATAATCGCATCTAAAAATATTCAACAACTGCGGCCCGAAACTAGCGAGATCATCTTTTCTGTGAAAAGTGACATTTTTTAATACAGTTCAAATAGATCTCATTGATTATATTGCCGTCACTGTCAAATTAATCACATTTTACATTTGCACTTCAGGCCTGTTGCTCAATTCTGCTAATTCATGTATTGTCCTCACGTAGAGAGCCGATTATGAATAGTCGCTCGTGTGAGCCGAACACAATGAGACAAGCAGAAGAGGAGACCTGTGGAAGAACCCAAAAACATGCAAACAAAAAGAAAACTCAAACACCACCTCTGACCGCTCGCTTTCCAAATGGGCCTGATGCGAGAGAGGCCAAAATGGACAAATCCAACCAATCTGGATTATATTTTTATTCTCCCAAAAAAAAAAAAAGCCCCCCCCAACCCCCCCTTTCTAATCAGTTGAAAGCTGAGGACTGGCACGGCAGGGATGGTGCACATTAGGACTAATGGCGAGGGAGACTTAAAGGTCTCATGATTGTCATTTAAACTTTGGCTTTTAAAGCCAAAGCATGCTTGCCTCTTTGGCATACAACTAGCACAGAGAAATAACTTCAATATTACAAACGACAACCCCCCTTGATTGTGGAGATGATACCGGCTATAAGTGTGATAATTTGATCACGACAATCGTGATGTGATTTTGTATTTTTTTTTTTTAAAACCATTTCATCTCTTCAATTTTGCTCCAAAAACGAATCAACATTCAACTAACAATCCGTAACAAGCAATCAATCAGACAGATTATTTTTCACATTTCTGCTTTCAAAATCATTTCACTCACTCGTAAATTCACCGTTTCCATTCGTAGAGCGACCACGTGTGAGTCACGACACGCTTGTCACATGATGAGCCCAGCAGTTTATCATCAAAGCTCACGTCAGCGGCGTGGGAGGATGTGAATCGAAACAACAACATCAACGACCGCACCTTGTGACCAAAAACCATGCCCGAGTGACGGTTTACTAGTCGAATTCTCTGTTTTGGGACCAGCAACAGGAGGAAGCTGACGTGCTCTGTGAAAAAAAACCCTGCTTGCCTGAGGTTACATCAAATTTGTAGATGTTGCAATACATAGTAGCCTATGTGTCAACTTCCTGCTCAGTGGAAACGGTTTCCATGCCAGAGTAGAATAAAAGTTGCAAGCTCACCTTCCTATATAGCTTATCGTCATGTGGTAAGAGTGAAAATCCCACCAATTCATGGTTCATGGATGTGTAGGTCAACAATATATTGGACATGAGAAAATTCATTCATCCGCTAGGATGTTGTAGTTACAATAGGTTATCAGCACTGAGGAAAATAAGGTGACATAGAGGAGTTTTAATTAGAATCAATTACTAATAGCTGGTTGTGGCCAATAGGTTGTCTCCATGACCTCATTATGTTGTTTGAGTCATTATCACCATAAGTTGCGTTTGACACTTCCCCATTTCAACTCCCCCAACAAAAATAAATTCCACTGAACTTCGTATGTTGTTAGGACTAATATTGGTCATCACACACTTTTTTTTTTTTTTTAATATAAACAACTGCAAGATGAGCTGCAAACAGGAAGCTATGCTACCTTGCTGACAGGGTGGACATTTTTTGGCTAATATCCGCATTTAATTAATGAGCACAGGGTGGACGTTCACTTAGCAACAAGATTCAGTTAGCAAGATGACTGGACTGTTTGACAAACACATTTCTAATGTCTGCAAAAAAAAAAAATTATGGCAATTGATATTTCCTTATGACAGAGTGGACATTAGACAAAATGCTGGTTGTTATTTCACATATATCCTCCTGACTACCAGGAAAAAAAATATCATGTCTATTTTGATATTCCCCAAGCTTTGTGAAGTAACTGGAATACTGCAAAATAAATTTTGGAAAAGAAAAAGTTTTAATTTTTATTAAGCTATGATGTGTCCACTACAGAGGACATTTTTTTAAAAACTTAAACGCTAGGCTCAAATACAGTTAAAATAATTCAAACAATACTTTAATGTGTTCTTAAGAGTCTTATAGAAAACATGCTAACAACATACACTTACTTTTCCTCTTCCCTAAAAAGTGCTTTCTCTGAGGGAAGCCATTTTCTTTTATGATGCAATCAAAGTTAGCAAACAATTGGTATCACTGGAAAGCTCTGAATGTCCTCTATAGAGCACAAAATGAGTTAATTATATCGTATGCACTGGGTGGTAGATATTCAGGTTTTAAAAGGTCCACTACAGAGGACAAATTTCAATTGCTGGTAGTCAGCAGGATAGGACTCCGACATTTAGGACGTTCATTTGCCCCGGGCCGGGATACACACACATGCCAAAACTGATGAGTTTTTGAGCATGTTTGAGGTCCATAAAAAGGCACGCAATGATTCCAGGATGGCTTTCACACTAACTTGTGCTTGGGCACTGATAATAGCACTCCATTTTTATGAACTATTCATTTAAGAATATTTTATTAAGTATCACACTGCATCATACTGAAAGCTATTTCTAATCTGATGGATTCTAACTCTATTTTTGAAACACCTGATATTCTGGCATGTATTGTTGAACTTTTTTTTTCTTTTCTTTTTTCTTGTATTCCCTTTTCTAATGTTTACTAACATACCTAATGTATCCAGCAGATAAATATTGTGATCCAAAGCCGATTTGAACAACATGCTGTCCTGTATTCTCGCTTTTGACGTAATGCAAAGTAATTACCGGTGGGATTAGCTTGTGGCCTTTGAGTGTACTGACTGTAATTATCACATCCAAATTAATTAAAAATGATGAAAAAAAAAAAGGGACTCGCAATTGAGTCTGTTTTTTGCCCTTTTTGTCTGTGTTTCTCCTTGCACTTTTGCAGAATGATCCCAAAGCCTGGAAAATGTTCCGCTTCTGTATGACCATGCTGCAGCAATTAGACGAAAGCATTTTAGACTAAGTGCACTCACGTGGGTGTATTGACGTCAAACGTGTTGGCGCATCAAGTTAGCATCGATTAAAACCAGCGCCATGCCAAAACTCCAGACTCATTGTGCACATACAGGGAGCAACTGAAGTGTCACAGTAATTTAACAAAGTTCATGATAGAAACTTCTCTCGTCACAAATTGCAACCCCCTTGAGACTCTCAGCATGACTAAGCGTGTTTTTATCCTGCCTTATAGCCAGTAAAACTGACACATAGGCAGTGGAATGTGTGGAGATGTTATTCCACAGCAGGGAATGTTTCTGCACACAGCACATTCTGGTGGGTATTCCTCTAAGTACAGTGCAGGTGCGGCAATAGTTTAGAACTATTGCTCGGTAACAGGCAATGGGCCCTTTGGTACCGTGTCGCACTGAGAGACAGACCATTTGCATTAATTAATTTATTTATTTTTATATACAGTTGTGGTTGTGATATATAAGCTTTATGAGCACAATAGTAAATGTAGCAAAACAAAAACTATTTTGATTGTTTAATAAAACCCTAGCTTCCATAACAAAATGTATTTTTTTAAATATAAATATTGGAACTGATATTTTATTTTGTACAATAAATAAATAAATACTCCAAGACTGTACACCACCAATAAAATTATATACATGATCCTTAAATTAATTAACACAAATGTGAAGGATAAGTTTATATTGCCAATGTGCTCCTATTGTCAGTAAGACGTATTACTGATAAACAAACGATCGATAGATGTGTATATATAGGTCAATAGATCAACCAATGAGGACCAAACCTAAGCAGCAGCTAAGGTGTATAGAACCTGTGCAATGTAACCTGAGGGTAGAACCTATACAGCAGAAACTGATGGTAGAACATACACAGGAGAACCTTTTGGTATCAACATTTACAGCAGAAGCCAAAGAGTAGAACCCAGACAGCAGAACGGGATGGTGGAACCTACATACAAACTTGGGCAAAAACTACACAAGCCAGAGGGTAGAACCTATGCAGCAGAAAAAGAGAGTTACAACCAGATGTTAGAACCTTCAACCTTCACAGCAGAACCTAAGTAAATAAATAAAACCTGGACAGCAGAATTTGAAAGAGCAGAAGTTTAGGACATGCAACAACCTAGAGCAGCACCTGTTACAAGAACCTACACAGCAGAACTTAGAGGGGAGAACTTGCACAAGAGAAACTGAAGGGTCAAACTTACAAAGCAGAACCCGATGGTAGAACCTGGACATCAAAACCTGACGGTAGAGGGGGTCCTACACAGCAGAAACGGAGGGTATCAAATTGACAGCATGACGCTACTTAGCGTGAGCTGTACAGCGGGGAAGGACCTCTGCAGCAGAACCAGAGGGAGCCAGTGCAACAGCATTTGATTTTAATGCCTGCTGCAGATGCGGCAGCAGCTCTGCGAGCTGGTTGAGCATCCTGCACTACCACTTGCAAACGTCACGCACGTTCGTTCACGACGCGTGCGTGTGATTAAAGCGCCGCAATGACAAAAAAAATAAATAAACACAAAGAACCCCCCCCCCCACACACACACACACACACAAATGGACGCCAGTCGGGCACTCACTCGGCGTATCCGGTGTGCCAGGGGAGCCTGCTGCCTCGCTTGAGCGTGAGCACCGGCCGCGAGGCGTGCTCGGTGGAGTACTGCAGCAGCTCCGGGGTAAGCTCCAGGAAATCCGGGCGGCCGTAGGGGAAGCGCGGCGGCAGGCCGTCAGCTCCCCCGGACTGCGAGCCTCCGCCGCCGCCGCCGCCGCCGTGATGGTTGTGATGGTGGTGGTGGCCGTGAGGCATCATCCCTCCTACCAGCGTGGACATGGCGCTTTTCACTTTGCTGATCATCGTCGGCATCGACTCGCGTTGCACACAACAACAAAAGACTACAAAAAAAAAGAGGAGAAAATAAAAAGCAGAGAAATCAAAGGATTCGCGCTAGAGAGGCGAACGGAAGACGCAGCCAGTGACGAGGAGCATTTCAGGAAGCGATCTCGCTTTATTTTATTTTTTTTCTTCTTCCTCTTGAGCACCCATGTGACGAACCAGGCGGTGTTTGTCTCATTCAAAGCAAAACCAAAAACCAAAAAAAAAAAACAAAAAAAAAAAACCTTCACTGGCTGCCAGTAATCCTGCAGCACAAGGCTCCATACAAGCATCCTGATGCTTTTGAACGCATAAGCACATCCATCACCTTCAATAAATACATATTTAAACATACAGAATAATTTCGGAGGGTTTTGTACGCAAATAGGAACACGCAAATTGGAAAAGATCTTGCTCGTTTTATTTCAAATCCATTGCAGGTAGTGCATGGTTATTAGAGCCAAAAATAATTGTTGATGTCAGAAAACTTATGTAGGCCTAACTGACTGTTGGGTTCAACCTCAAAAAGTCATCTGTCATTTACCAGAACAAAAGATACACAAGTTCAGTCTAATAAGAGGCATAATAATAGATTTAAATTGTTAACACAGTTTTATTCTTATTTTTGTAGTTTGCTACATTTAATGACAATTGTTTTGAATGTTTTGATTATCCGTATATTCTGTGTGCTTTTTATTTGCGTCTACATATATGAAATGCCAAAGTAACAGTAACTTCTTTGGGCTTTATCTGAGCTATAGGGCACAGTCCACCTCTCATTCTTATCTATTACTCTGTTGTCAGCTGTAAGGTGCCCTTTAAGTACACAACTATTTGATTATATTGCAAGAGACAGTTGTTATTGTGACCCGATCTATCATCAGCCACAACATTCGATACACTCACAGAAGCTATTTTTGTTATCCAATTGTATTTCATTTAATTCCACACATTATATATATTTTTTCATGTCTCTATTTTATGTGAGGAATTGTGAGGGATAAGCGTTCATAAAATGGATGGAAGGATGTTTTAATGTTATTTATAGCATTTTTACATCTTTTGTTTTTGTAACGCAACATTATTCGGTGGAGGCAGTCAATGGGACTGCAAGATGAGAGCTTGCACTTTGTGGGTTGTCCACTAGATGGCGTCAAAGTACTACAAAATGTAGCATGGTACATTGACGCTGCTTTCAAATGAAGCCCACACTCACTGATATGCGCTACTTATGATAGTTGCTCTGGTTGAAAGACTTCACTTATTGTAACAAACAGTAATATAACAAAAAAACGGCAGAAAGGTGGGTGGGACAGTGGTTAGTATGCCACACAGTTCAGGTCGTACATTCAAATTCATTCTGAGGCTCTCCTGTGTAGATTTTGCGTCTTCTCTTTGCAGTCGTCTTCAGCTTCATAGTCTTCTTCAACATCCTTTTCTCATTCTTCTTCGTTAACGGTGTCTTATAGTCATCGCCGGAATCGCCGTCTTTGTGAACGTTCTCTTTTTTCATTGTCACGATCTTCTCCATTGTTGTCACGTCATCGCCTTCTCCTGTTTGTTATCTTCGTTTTCGACTCTACCAACTTCTTCATCGCTTCATCTTCCTCGTCACTGCCTATGCCATCTTTGTCAACATCGGCTTTGTCGCATTTTCGTATTTGGCGTTGTCAACAAAGTGAGATAATGCGCACGGCCTTCATTGTGGCCATCTTGCGCTTCATCTTGTCAGGCTGCCTGTTTGTTGTCTCCATCTTTTGTCACCTTGTGCTTCTTTGTTACGTGTCATCTTCTCCTATTTCAGCTGTCACAATTCATGATGGCTTTCGCAGTTTACAGTATTAGTGCACTGCTGTCCATCACCTGACTCACCCACTGCCTGAACCAACATGGTTCCCTTTGTTTGAACTCGCCTTTGATTACAGCCGTCTGGCCTCTTTCGAGAGCCGGCCAAGATGGCTGCTCCTTTTCGGGCGAGCTCTTGATGAAAACCCATTAATGGCTCTTGCGGGACGGAGGTCGGTCAAAAGATGCGGTGCGCGCGCGCAGCCATAAAGCCTCGATGTAGCGGGCCTCTAGCCGAGCGTCTGCGGCGGAGGAAGAATAACTGTCCCGGCGGCTGCGGACCTGTTGGACTAACGGGGGGCATTAAGCGCCGCTTCCTCTGCATTATTGATGGCTCGCTCCAATCCGGAGACCATTATGCCTCCTATTTTCCCTCTCACCGTAGCCTGCCTGCCGTCCCACATGTCTTCAGACACACTTTGGCAACAATGAAGGCAAGCGAGGGTTCACAGGGAGGCTTTGAACAGCTCCCTGCAGAGTGCTGTTATTTTAAGCTGAATCGCCGCAATCGACGTCCACGCCGCATTCACTGCTGTATGAGGCAATCATATCGCAGCAAAATGAATAAAAACTGCCATTCATTGTAAGCGTTTACATACAACCTACACTTATTGACATAGTTGAGGGAACTCTAGTTTTTACAGGATCCAATATGCCTTAAAATTTTCTTTACAATATGATGTATGAGCCCACAATTGTCAAATCACAGCATTTTTGATTAATAGTGTGTTTGGGTTATATGAATAACGCAACAAAATTCAAACATTTTCATCCATGTCAGGAGGTGGCCATTTTATCATTTATGGACGACTGAAAATGATAGCGCTCAGGTACGACCAATCACAGGTCAGCTCAACTGTGATGTCATTTTAAGTGGACAATAAGCAGCAAAATGGCCGCCCGCTGAGATGGATAAAAATGGGTGGATTTTGCTGCTTAAGTCATATTCCATACACGCAATATTAATCAGAATGCTGATGCTTAGGCCAGTAAAATATTGTAAAAACAATATTTGGGTTGACAGCCTTTTTTTAATAGGCTGAGTGAGCAAATCACGGGTGGGCCAAGTTTGGTTTTTAAGACGTACAGATTGTGTAATGTCATTTGTATTGGTCAGGTCATATAAATAAAGTAATTAAAAATAAATGTATAACTAAATACATAATATGAGCAAATATTCATGAAATAATTCATTTAAAAATAAATCATCACATATCATCTTGATAAAACGTAATTGTATCCAATGAATTTAAAATTAATTAAGCAATTATTTCATAAAACAAACTTAAATGACATTTTTTAAATTAAATAAATGTAATGAGATGAATGAAAAAAATAATAATAATGCTTGAATATATTTAAAGTGGGGTCTCTTAAGCATGACATTTCCTCCCTAATCTTCTCATAAAATGGCTGAAAAATGGCTCCGAAACCATCTGAGCATTGGCCTTTTATGTGACATGAAATAAGGAAGCGACCTGTTGCTTGCGCAGTTGTTGATACAAATAGAAGAGCAACTGGTTATGTCGGAGGAAATAGACAGTATGGTACATTTTACATAATATCACTTTAAAAGACAACTTGGCACTGTGACGTGAGTAATGGATGATACTTTCCTATAAATGCCACAAGATGGCAGCAAAACCCCGTCTGTCTGAATGAAGATCCTTAACTCACTTCAACATAGCTCCTTGGCACCAAAATGTCACAAGATGTTGACAGAACGATGATGTTTTTCTCTTACACAGTTGTTGATAGTCAATGAGAGATTCAAGTCCAACTTGGAGATGTTATTTCAACACAACAAACGGCTCACATAAGATGGGGCTCTACGACCGAGGCCCCTCCTTTTCCATTCCGACGCCCAAAGTGACCACAGCTCCCTCGTGACTCACCTCGGCTGTCGCATCCGTTTTTCGGAGCTCTCAAAACAGAGAAGCGGGCGCCGGGGGTGGGGGGCTCTGTTATCTGTGCCCGCACAGCTTGAGACTCCTCACCTCAAGGCCGACCTCATCCTGTCACATGATTTAATGAGCGGCGCCCGTGTCACAAACTCCGGTGACGAGATGGGTCCGCACAATGCGCCAAAGATTAATGAGGTCATCTCTTCGCTCTGTGAGCGCGTGACAGAGAGGAAGGAGGGAAATATGATGTCTTTGGGGGATCATATAATGACGGACATAAATAGAATCAAAAGAGCAGCTTCCCTATTCATAGGCAATTATTGAGGCGTGTAGATTTAGAACCGCGGCCCCAGCGTTGGTTGGCGTATATCAGCCCGGAAAAATCCGGGCTCACTCAGGTCAATGCTAATGACCCCGACATTCTTTGTTATCCATCCACCCTCCCGGGATTTGTGTGTTCGTCCCCGTGTGTTTCCATTCAGGATGATTACCTTCCCACAGGGTGTGAGCATCCAATAAAAAAAAAAGCAAATCCATACTTGAAAGTATGGTATTGATTAATAATCTGTTCTACTACGAGAGTGACAGCTAATATAGCGCGGACTTAACAACTGTGTCCTGTCGGTGGCGATAATGTCTGCTGTCTTCCATGGAAAACAGGTTCACAATGTTTTTCAAGGATGGATGCATAGTAAAATCCACCGTCCAGACCCACGCCAAATTCTTGTGTACACGATACGTTATGGTCGATTACATTTCATTAAGATGTGATGCGTTACGATACATCACGATGCATTAAAATATAACATTACAATAGCTCGCCTGATGAGGTTTGTTTCAGCCTTCTCGCAAAGGGGATACGTTACGATTCATTATGATGAACAATACGTTCAATAAATGTAAATACTTATAAAGCATTTTAACTCACTTGCTCCCAAAAAACGTATAAATATGTTCTATTTTAAATATTACCATGCTCCCAAAAACGTATTTATACGTTTTTTTTTGTTTGTTTGTTTTTTTATGCTAGAGCATACAGAAGGCTTTGATGCAGCTTCTGAACTGAAGAGAATGCTTGAAGCAATGGTAGTTATTACAAAAATGGCCAGCAGGTGGCAGCTGAGCATAAGAGATCAACCAGGGTCATGTTGCAACAAGTTGTTTTCCCCACAGTTTTAAACAGATTTGTGAATAATAATGAAACTTAGCTATATTCTAATGCTAATTGCTGCAAAACTGAAACAGATAGAAATCAACTTTTTTTTTTCAGTTGAAAGAAGAGACAAATCTTTCTTTTGGTAGGTTCCGTGTTTTTATAGATAGAACCCAATATTCTGTGAGCCAAGCAAAATCAGTCAAAATCCAGTAAAACAGCCGAGAGCAAAGGGGATTGCTTCAGTGAAAATGGCGGCGAGTGAATGAGTTAAATACAAAAAAATGCAACTTAAAGTGACATGAGGCTGGGTGAAGAGCATGTTATGTTCCGTTACAGTACTATTATGATGACGTTTATTAAAGGGCGTAGTCATCCCCATTTTTTTTTCTTGGACAATAATACGTTCTATGCAGCCCCGCTAGTCTAAATATGATATTCTGGTTGATATTGTGTTAGTGGAATACGAGTTAACCAGCAAAATCCAGCCATTTTTATCCATGACAAGGGGCGGCCATTTTGCCACATTGTTGACTGAAGATGACATCATTGCTGCGCAGCTCTCAGGCAAAACAACCAATCACAGCACAGCTGTAGAAGATAGGTGAGCTGTGATTGGTCATTGCCTGAGCCCTGAGCAACATTGATGTCATCTTCAGTCGACAGCAAGTGGCAAAATGGCCGCCCACTGAGATGGATAAAAACGGCTGGATTTTGCTGGCTAACTCATATTCCACAAATGTAAAATTAATCAGAATGTCATGTTTAGACTAGTGAGGTCACATAGAACAAATTATTGTCAAGAAATGTTTCAGGTTGACTTCCACTTTCAGTTTGTTGTGAGATGTTACAGTAAGTTCTGATTTCATTTAAGGTGGTACAATACTGTACAATGTTATGATATATCACGAGGTGTCATGTACATTACAGTGCAAAACCTTTACGACTCATTATGCAGCCTGACGCATTGTTATGATATGTTACGACACGTTATGCTGCATGGCTGCATCATAAAATGCAAAACAAATGCAATGATGTAAGGTAAGACGAGACGGATGCAATACAATGTGATAAAAAAGTTGAGCAAAGTTCAGAGAGGACGCGACACAAAGATTCATTGTTCCCCGAGGGTTTGGTGCACTGAGCATGTAGAGAGCAGCGACGGCGTGAGAAATGGAAAAGAAAATTGCGCCGATAACAAAATTAGTGGAGGGAAGAGTTCCTGGCGCTAATGCTGGAGGAGAGAGATGACCACGTAGCTTCCGCTGTGGAGGCTTGCGTGGTCGTGCATCAGTCTACCCACCCCATACAATATTCAATTTGAAAATAAATGATAACCACGTCATTGCTATCAGGGTTGTAATAACCGAAAACGTTTTCAACATTTTCCTTCCCTTTGCAATCAAAGTCAACAACGGTTTGATTATCAGAAGTCTGTGAAAGATTATCTTGAGAGATTGAGAGAAGATTGATTTGTTCTCCCCTCGATGATGCGATATGGAAGACACTAAAGTATGTTTCAATGCAGTATGAAACGTTACAATAATTATGAAGCTCGGAAATACGTTATTAAAGTTATGTTATGTGAGCCTACAGCAGGGGTGTCCAAACTTTTTCATTTGAGGGCCAGATCCAGAAAAGGGCCAAGGGCAAGGGCCACATAATGTTATGAAGAGAAATTGTGTTTAGTCCTAAAAGTTGTACAAATAATTTATTTGAGCTTTTGCATATTTAGAAAAATGATACAGTATATAAACCAATTTATTTGTAATATGGCAGCAGGGTTATTATAGTTTTGGAATTTTTCATTTTAGTTTTTATTTTGTTTTGAGTTTTGTTTTTTTAATTAGTTGGTTTTAATTAGTTTTCAGGGTGATTCTGTCAGTTTTTTTTATATTTTCAGTTATTTAATAAAGGCTTAGTTTTAGTTGAGTTAGTTTTCAGTATTAGTTTTAGTTTTTTGTGTTTCTGTTTTTTTAATGTGTAGTATTGTGCTCAATATTTAAAAAACACCATGGTAATTATTCCGGTTTATATAAAAATAAATTACTAAATATCACATTTAAAATCATCCCCAAAGGCTCATGCATTAAATTAATTACCAAAGACTAAAACGAAGGACATTTGCTATAATTATAGTTAGTTTTATTGTAGTTAGTTTTGTAAACATAAAATGAAGTTTCAGTTAGTTTTCTTTTTTAAAAAAAGCATCTTCATTTTTATTTTATTTCATTCATGAAATTGTTTTTTGAATTTTAGTTTTTTCGTTAGTTTTAGTTAACTAAAATAAGCTTTAATAGCACCTGTTTTTCAACACCCTCCCTTCTTACTTTGTCCGTCTCCAAACATTTTTGTTTTTATTTTATTTGAACTGAGTCAAATGCCATTTTTAGCATATGTTGCGGGCCACTAAAAAATGGACGGCGGGCCGCAAATGGCCCCCGGGCCGTAGTTTGGACACCACTGTTCTACATCCTCAGTTGACCAGATCATGAAATATTATTAATTTAATAATGATAGGATATTTGTTTCAGTTTTTAGTGTTTTCTGAAAAAAAAGGCTCCATTATTTTAGATATGCGACTGTATGATAAGTTCCAGTGCAATAAATGAATCAGAAAGGCAATACTAAAACAATAAAAGTAAGTAAAGGTGTAAAGAATGTCTCTCGTCTCATAGAAAGTGCTGTTTCACTCACCCAAACAATGTGAAGGTGTTGCCACATCCTCCTCCTCCTCCTCCTCCTCCTCACCATCACGACGAGCCGAGTGATGTGAACTCGGCTCCCTCCCTGACGTCGGTACAGCACATCGCCACTGGGGGGCGCTACAGCACCGGCGCAACGTCCCCTTGCTCCTCCGCGGCACAGAGCGATGACTCCGGCGTCTCTCACCCACAAGCCCTCGGACGCCTCCAATCCACATCATCCTTCCGACCGGAGGAAGACGCAGCTCAAAAGAAAATACAACCGCAGCTGCTGCACAGAATGGAGGATTTGTGTGTTATAATTTGTTCGAGGGAGTGGAGAAAAAAAAAAAATGACAGACGGTAGAAAGCATGCGTGACGGCTCGGCGAGTGCGCAAGACGCTCGGAAGCACCCGAAGATGAGAACTTGAGGAGCCGCAACTTTTATCGACTTTCAAGTCCACTCGCCGCTTCTCGTCTCCGTCGCACTTGTGCGGACCCGCTTGGATTGTTTGTGCGCGTCTGGACAACACAACAACAACAACAACAACACAAACTGCGTGTATCTCTTCATGTGAAGGTTATGTTTTGTGGAGCCGAGGGGAAATCGCTTTTGCTCGAACAAGAAGAAGAAGATGATGATGTCTGGCTGGGCTTTGTGGTTGAAAATGGAGAATAAATGAAATCTCGGGATTAATTGACAGCACGACGACAGGTAGGATGCGTCTCGCTCTAAATTGCAATGTATCAAGTTTGTGCATGTTTTTTTTTTTTTTTTTTGAGGGATCTGCCCCATAAATAAACCTCAATTCGTCTACAATATGTTGTCCACTGATAATCACGAATCCAATATTGAAACGAGCATTCGCACAGCATCTTCACGTCATTTCGGACGCACGAAACTCTCTTTCTGTCTTGCTCGTACTACATCCATGTTGAGTGGATGCAGAAGCACAAGTTGCGACGTGATCTTCAGATCAAGCGGCAGGAGTGTGAAAGCACCCCCCCCACCCCCCTCCTCCCCTTCGGTGTCTCTCATCGTTTCTATTGCAAAAGACTGCAGCTGTTTGTGTCAACCATGTCACGAATGATGCACAAGATGACATCCCATTTGTGCATCTTTCATCACAAAGCCAAGCAAGAGGTTGATGCTTAGGGATGCTTCATGGGTTGACTCCCAGTTACTGTAGGAGGGGGGAGACTTCCGCTACTTCATTTCCAGATTTGGTAGGCCTAACTGTTCCATACGGCATGCCAATGATCGGACCGGGATCCTTGAAATGGACGAAAGCAAAGCGTCATTTCATCTCACATCGCATAGTGGCATAGTGAAGCCCCATTCATGGTGAGGAATATGATATGTTACAGTTCGTTATGACGTCACTTGTTTGACGTACACACATTTTGTCTTTTAGTATGAGCTTTTTTTTTTTTTTTTTTACAGTTTTGTAACCTTTTTTTTGTATCACCAACCTCTCCACAATGTCGTTATAATTGTCATCATATCGTGACCTTAAACATAGAAGGGCGAAAACATGCCTTATGAAAATTAAACTACACTAAAAATAAAAAAATAAAATAGCCACCAGAGGGTGCTAGAACTGCACAAATGGAAATCAACTCAACTTTTTTCTTTTTTTTTTTTAAACAGCTGTGCTGCTTCTAATAACCTGACATTACGACGACGAGATATTGTGGCAGTTTTAATGTCGCCATATCACAATATTGTCGTTATCGTTACATCCCTCGTTACCACACCCAACACCAAAGAGTAATTTCTCAGGATAATCTTTGAGAGACATCCGACTTTTGATTAGGGGCGGGGAATTGGGGTCAAATTTGTCCCGAAGATCTTTTTTTTTTTTTTTTTTTTCCCTTAAATGTTTCTGCTGTGGCTCGTTTGTCTCCAGGCAGGTGAACCAGCTGACCTTTGGGACCACCAGTTTAGATTTTGAGGAGTGGACTCCACCAAAGTGTTGTCGTGTCGTCTTGATGAGACGCAAATGTGATTTGCGCGTTTCTGTCTCCCACCCCAATGTTCACCTTGTTCCTCTAACTGCCCTTCATCCATTTTGACAACTGTTGTGAGGTCAGCTGTTTTTTCCCCCCCCTCCCACCGCCCCGGCTGTCCGTCCTCTCTACCTCTCCCCTCAATTAGCCCTATCATCGCATTTCATCCTGCGGAGAGCGCATGGTAATAACCTTACACGCCTATTGAGGGTTGATGCAATTCAGCGGTGATTAATTGAAGTCTCCTCGGAGAGTCCGAGGAGGCGTAGATCTTTTCCTTCCTGAAACCCCCCCTCCACCCCCCCTTCCATCCGCCGCCCCACCCTTGGCTGACAGGAGAGCCATTATATTGTTTTATAGATGGCCATCAGCAGCCCGTTGAAGCTGCCTGCGGCCCACTGTTGTCCTGGAGGCTTTTTATTGTGCCCGCGTTATTGGCCGGCGTTGCTGACAGGTGGCGCAAAGGCCACCCTGGGATTAGTGGAGTGACAGCTAGTGAGCGACAATCAGGACCTGGAATCGGCTTGGTCGGTTTATAGTTCAGTGTGAGTTTCGGGGTGTGAGCAGTGGCCTACGGCAGTTCCTGACAAATGTGCTATTTTTTTTTCTTTTATGCCTTTTTTGATTGTTTGTCATGTTCAATAATAGTAGTTTACAAAGCGGAATTTCACAGACGAGATCCTCTGACCCACTGAAATGGACGTGACCAAATAGTAGTGGCAGTAAACGGTTGATCCCAAATGTAAGCATCCATGGAAGTGAATTAGTTCATTGTTGATTTTACGCACGAGTCTGTCAGTGTCACGTGACAATTATCGAAAACTGGGAAATCTGATCTTTCAAACACCCACTCCCTTATTCTGATTCATACATTTACTCACAAAATATTTGATCATGAAATAGGGTCATTCTTTTTGAATCACCCTGTATTATAGTAGTGCTGTCACTATTGAATATTCTTAGAATCGATTGCTCAATCAATTAATAAGACCAATTGGATTAATTTTAAATTAACTTGTATTACAAAACATTTTTCCCCTGACTAGTGTTTATTAACCAGTAGGGCTGGGAATCTTTGACTGTCTCACGATTTCGATTTGATTCCGATTTTTGGGTCTATGATTCGATTCATGACTCGAGTCATGAAGGAGTAACGTTTAGGTCTTGTCTCATGTCTGGGGTCACGCCTGGGTTAAGTTTGAGTAGAGTTCATGACCCGTCACGTGTCTGTTTTGGTATCGATGTAACAGCATCCAGTTTCAACTAGTTTTAGGCCATATGATGTTTGTTGATGTCAGGAACTATCTGTAATTACGGAGTCAACAGCCAATCAGAGAATTCCATGTCAGTACTAGTACTCACATGTCTAGCCACAAACAATGAGACTGATTGACTGTCTATTTAAGGGTCTGAGAATTGTGTGCGTTGCCGGATTATTGCTCACTGTTTCTCTATGCTTCTCCGCTGCGTGTCGTGATTCTCGATGCATTCTCATTGTTTTTAGTTTAGTCAAGTTATGTGAATAAATAGTTAAAACCTTATTTGTGTCTGCGCCTTGGGATCCAAACCTCTCAGCACACAACAGTTTGGAGCCATTTTTTAAAATGGTCCAAAGGATTATTGCTTAACTGTTCCTGTGTACCGCTCTCTTAGTTTCTGCCTCACAATGTGAATAAATAGATAAAATCTTATTTGTGTCTGCGTTTTGGGATCCAACCCTTCAGCTCACAACATCCTCTACCAGTACAACTGTCTAGCAAGGTTAAAACATTTTCATTGACAAACAAGAAGAAGAAGAAGGAAAAAAAAATCAGCATTCCGAGAGAACAGACAGCCGAGGCATTGCAATTTTCACTTTTTAAAAAGCAACCTTGGCGCTCCAAACAGGTGCTGTCGGCAGGCGGGCCGGCGCCTCGGCGAGCCTGCTTGAAATGCATGAGCCAGCAGGTGATTTCCACAAGAGGAGGAGAAGGGCCAGGATGAAGAGGCTCGTCTGGAGTTTTTAAGGAGCCACCGCAGGCTGTATTTGTGTTCTCCGCCGGCTAGCCGCTCGCTCGCGCTGTCAGATCAATAGTGCGTCACATGCGGCCGTGTGTGAGCATGTGAGTGTGTGGTTGGCGAGCATGAGACGAAAACAACGCGTGCACCGACTTCATCACCTGAAGTGTCTTACGCAAAAGATGAATATAGAAAAGTTTATTACTCTTCTTCACTTGCCTGTTCATTTAACTTCAGGGACAGTCAACTGGTGGACCACACTCTGAGTGACCCCATGATTTTATTTTTATTTTTTTTAACAAACCCCAAAAAATCTGCAGAAAGTGCTGATAAACATTCAATGTAGGATTTCACGAACAACTGTGGGTAGATGTGGAAAGAAATTCCGGAAGGAGTAGAAAAAAAAAAAAAATGTGAAAAAATATATTGGGAAAAAAAAGTTAAAAAAAGAAAAAAGAATTGTATTGATTGTAGTTTTAAGTTATAATATCAACATTCACCACTAGATGGCAGACATGTGCTTACCCTGGGCCTTATAGTGCCCAATACTACATACAA
The DNA here is from genome assembly GCF_051991245.1 of Festucalex cinctus. Taxonomy (NCBI): domain Eukaryota; kingdom Metazoa; phylum Chordata; class Actinopteri; order Syngnathiformes; family Syngnathidae; genus Festucalex; species Festucalex cinctus. The sequence goes on along the minus strand of NC_135418.1, from coordinate 26,867,449 downwards.
CATGAGTACTGAATTTTATTTGCAGATTTGGAATGAGATGCACGACAATCATCGCGCTTCAGTGACATTACAATTTTGAGTGAGTTGATTTTTGTAAAAAAAAAAAAAAAAGAATATCGGGCACAAAATCAATTTAGTGTTGGTTCTGTAGTCTTGTGCCGCTCGTGAATGCTAATTTTTTAAATACATTTTATACATTTTGTTGTTTGCTTCAGAAACTTTGTTGTTGTGTTATGACAGTAGATTTTTTTATATACTAATATTTTTTATACACTAATTGAAAAATGTATTCTTAAAAATGAAATAAATTGAGAGAGCATCTATGTATTTTTCCAACAACATCTGGTTAGTAAGCATGTATTCGATGTGGCCCCTTTCAGCATCGAAGTTGCCCATCCCTGATTTACTTATGACGTATTTTGTATCTCATTGCTTATTTTGGCGCACACTCAACAGGAGGGGTGCAACTCAATACTTTTGTCTACATATTTTCCAATTTGTTGAACCGATAGCAGCACATAAGCAGCAGCACTCCAAACAAAATATAATCATCCTTCCCTCAACTGTATTTGTGACTGGCACAGCAGTTGTGAGCAATAAAAAGTCGGCCCATCATGATTAGTCTCGATTTCGGAAAACACGCCGAGTCGAGACGGTCTGCATGGAAGCGCGTCGGCAGGTTAATATGTTTGGAAAGCACTTTGCACCTTCAGTCGGCTGTGCGAATCCGGCGGCCGTTTTTAAAGGGGAAACTGGCGAACAAAAGCAGCGTTGTGGCGCTTCCTTGACGACGACGACGACGAAGAGGAGGAGGCGGAGGAAGAGCTCATGGCGTGTTTTATAGATGCCATTTAAGGGGAACATGTCCGCGATGGGCCCGGCGGCTGCGATGAAGTGTAACCGCAGACCAAAAAAAAAATGAAGACAATAAACAAACAAATTGGTTTCCTGGAAGCCAGCAGTGTCCCGCTCGCTCACTCATGCGGCCTGATGTGGCAAGCTGTTTCTACCACCTACCTCGGAGATTAGTCTCGGAGAGGGAGGCACAACTCCATCTCTTATTTATTCAGCCTAATTTGCAGTGTGCATGTCTGCTGGTTGAGGGTGTGTATGACACTGCGTGTGTGCGTGAGAGAGAGTGCTGGACTGCAGCAGTGTCTCTAAAAGCCTGCGTGTCTTTCAGGCGCCTACAGTCACGTCCTTGCATTCTAAAACAGCAGTCTCTATGACGCCAATTACTTTATCCATTGCGATATTTTGGCACCGATAACAATATGTTCAATGAACTGCAGTATATGTAATGCCATAGGATGCCACAAGATGGTGCCAAAAGGTCTTACTGATCAGAAAAGTAGCTAGTCGTGTTAATATTATCCGCCATTTTTAAATTTTGTCCCAGTTTTAGTCCAGTTTCAATCACGCTTGTTAGATTTTATCATAGTTAGTCAACATCATCACATTTTTATTTACTCTATTTTTAGTCGACTATAAATCGAGCATTTTTGTCATGACTGGGTCACGCCAGAGTTAAGTTTCGGTCTTGCAAGGGTCATGTTTGGGTCATGACCGTGAGGTCAAATGTCTCTTTTGAACTGATGTAATCGGCATCTAGTGTCAACTGGTTTTAATTTATGTGATGTCATGAGCTATGTGATGTCAAGAATCTTTAATCTCTTTTTCTGGTCAACAGCCAATCAGATAATTCCATGTCAGTCCTGTTACCCACACGTCTAGCCACAGCCAATCTTCGTTGTCATTGACGACGTTTTCTGCTGTGTCGTCTTCTTCGTCGTAATCTTATTCTTATTCTTTGTCGTGGTCTTCTTTATCGTCTGTCTTTTTCCCAGTAGTCTCCGCCTGTGTTGTTTCTGCTTCATTGTCGTCTTCTGCGTTTTTGTCCTCTTCTTCGTATTCTTTTTTTGTCATCTTCTTTATCGCGCTTGTCTTGTCTTCTTTCTCATGGCCTTTTTCAGCTCGTTGATCTTCTTTGTCATGCAAGTCATCATCTCCATAATGTTCTTCTGCCTTATCTTTGACGCTGTCTTCACCTATGTTGTTTTCTCAGTAGGCATCAAGGACGTCTTCTGCTTCATCCTCTTCTACTTGGTCATCATCTTTTCCTTCTTCTGCCTGGTCGTCGTCATCGACCGTATTTGCCATCTCAGTCGTTTGTCGTCTTGGCCACCGTCTTCGTCTTGTGCGTTGCCATTTTCTTCTTCGACCTTGTCGTCATTTTCAGTGTATTCATCATCTGCAATATCTTTTACAATTCCTTTATTGATGTCTGTCGCTGTCGTTATTGGCCTGTTCTTCATCATAACCTGCTCACCTCACCTGTTGTGTTCTGCTTCCTCGTCTTACATAATAGTAATTCCTATTGTGTCCGAAACTTCAGGTATCTTGACCTCAATTGTAATGTCCTGTTAATATTGATCAATATTGTTCCACAACCGATTTAACAAACCTCCAAATAATGCACAATTGTCACCGTTAAGTCAAGAAAGTCACTCAACCACGGTTTGTGGTTATTTTATCTTAATTTTACGGTTATCGAAGCAATTTGTGAGCACTTTATTACGATGACGCGCACGGTGCACCTTTTTCAGAGCTGCATGCCCGTTTACCACTTTTCACATATAAAGCAGAATTAAACGACTCGTCTCTGAAAAAAACAATTTACTTCTCCTGACCTTGCTGTTCTCTCTCTGGCTGTCTTCACCCCCTCCCCACCCCACACGCACAAATTCACAAGGTCCCTCACCGACAATATCACCAGCAGCAGTCGCAGAAGCGTGCGGCGGGATTAATTTCTCCTGGGCTTTGGACGCGGGTGCAAAGAAAATAAAAGCGAAGGCAACTCAGGGGAAGCGGTCCACGTGCACCTCGCCCCGATTCTCGCCTTTCCTCTCTGCTTTGCATCCGCCCCTCGCAAAGCAGTTTGAGGTCGCCGCGCTTATATGCTCAATTGTTTACTCTCCAGGCAAATCTGCGCCGAGGTATTGAATTGTTCCATTCGGCACCGTGGAAAATATTAGCTGCACGCTTCTTTTATTCAATTTATTCAATAAAGCTCCACTTGTGTTAGTGTTTTGTTTTTTGTTTATTTTGTTTACTCATTTAGGGAGTCGATTGTCATTTTTGGCTCCATTTCCAAACCTTAGTTTTTTTGTTTTGTTTTATTTTTAATTAAAACCTTTATGACTGTAATCTGTTTACAAGGGAGACGACAGTTATTGAATGAGCTGCGGTATATATTTTGCCATTTTCTTCTTTCCAAAACTGCGTCATCACAATTCTACCCCAACATGGAATTTTTCCATCTCTGATTGTTCAAGCACTGTCATTTCAAAGCCACAAGGTAAGCAGAGCTGCAGCGTTAGCACAGACTAGAAGAGTTATCAGTACTATTTATGTTGCCTCATGACATGATCCCCACTTGCCTTAGTATGTTTTTTTGTCATCTGATAAGCATTTACATACTTCCTTCCGTCCTTCCTTCCTTCCCTGTGACTACGATATCGTCCTCCTCATGTTCACAGGTGAGACCTCTTCCCCCTAGGTGCTAATTCATTTACAAATATTCAATAATTCATGTCAGCGGCCCTGCCCCGAGCATCCTGCCGCTGGCGCGTGTGTCTGCATGGACACCTTTTGTGCTCCATAATTGCATACTGCCTCACACCTAAGGCGATGAGTCTTAAAAAAAAAAAAAAAAAAGCAGATTTAGTGTTACAAAAATTGGATACTTCACATGGGATATAATTGGAATTGACAGTAATGAACTAGAATTACTAGCCAATGACACAGGGAGTCCTCGAGTTACGTTGGAGTTACTACGCTAGCGATGTAACCCAAATTTCGGCTTAATTTTGAATTTCTGTCAACATTTACATCAAAATAATTTGCATTAAAAAAAATCTAAAATACCGTAATTTCCCGACTATAAGGCACATCCGATTATAAGCCGCATGTGCCCACATTGAAACATGAGATATTTACAAAGAAAGACTGTACACAGAAAGAGTTTTCAAAGGTTTATAACTTATCTTTTCTTTCCAAAGCCCCTGGCGGCTGTTAGAAAAAAATGCATATATTAGCCGCATCATTGTATAAGCCGCAGGGTTGAAAGCGTGTGAAAAAAAGTTGTGGCTTATAGTCTGGCAATTACGGTACATAAAAAAAAAATAAAAAAAAGTTGCTATACTTACCATTAGTGCTTAGAGGTGGATGGAAAAGAAGGGGGGGGGGAGGCTAATGTGGAAAAAAAAGACGGCGAAAAAGCCCAAGATACTCCCACAAGTGCACAAGCGCTAGCACTAGCTAAGCTAGCTAAATAGCGGACGAAGGAAAAACACTGCGGGCTATATGGCGGATGACAAGCCAAACTGGCGGACGTGGCCAAAATGGTGGCCCGGGCGTAACCATTGTAAAGTCGAAACGCCTTAAATCGAGTGCGTCTTAACTCGAGGAATGTGACTTTTTAATGACTCGTTGACAAATAGTCTCTCTGGAATGCCTGCTCACCCATTTAGCATCAAATTAAACAAGCAAATCAATCTTTTGTGAGCTGTAAAAGTGTGCTGTTCTGAATTCTGCTGGATTGTAACCCAACAGTAGGGCTAACTTATGTAATATTGCCACTACATCAGTTATTTTACTGTTGCCTCCTTGAGTTAAAACGGTAAATTTAAGCACCTGCACCTTTCTATCATCGTATCAATATAAAAATATCAAGTCCCGTCTCTACAAAATTACCCTGAACGATTTTCCTGTGTTGTGAGGCGTGTCCATAGTGATTTTACCTCACTAATCTGCTCTGAAAATGGCTTGACAATTGAAAATGCAAAACCTGACGTCCGGTTTGGGAGGAAAGTCATGATTGTCGGTGAAGATCTGGTTATATGTGTGTGCTGTGTTGGTTATCTGGAATACGCCACGCTATAAGAGCAAAATGATAGAGCTTTGTGTTGCAGGAGGGTTGGGCGGGGTGCTTCATTATAGCTCTGACATGCCACGGGGCGAGGGTAAAGTAGGATGAAGAGTGGTGTAATTAAGAGCTGGAAATCACACCGAGGGAGTTTCATTACAGAGAAAAGATGACGAGGGGCCAGCGTGCGATTTTCTTCATCAAAATTGACCTGCGGGAAACTCATTGGCACTCTGTCAATGGTTTTGACTTATGACCCCGATAAAAACAATTAAGGCGATGGAGAATTTGAAGGCGCCTTCGTCCGCATACTGACGTGCAGTATCTTGCAACTGCGAGAGCGTCCATTTTATTGAGTCTTTTAATCACTAGGTCCTCGTTTTTGAGGGCGTTTTATCCTTCCGCGTGTTGAACTCGGCAACAGCGCGCTTAATTTAAGAGCTGCGATGACATTATCTTAATAACGAGCTGCGGAATAAACAAAAAGTCAAGTTGTAAATGTGTTGACTGCTGCTACAGCGGCGGAGCGGGTATATTGTGTGTGTGGGTGTGGGTGTGGGGGGGTTAGCACAGCCTCTGCCTTGTGCCAGAAATCAATGGAGGAAATATAGAAGCAATTATTTTGTGTCCAACACCCGCTGACAAAGTGGCAGCAAAGCGAGCCAAGAAGAAAACGCAGAATCAAGCCAAGAGCGCGGGTATGGATCTGGTGGGTCATATGAGATCCTGTTAGGATGCTGCGATCAATCACTTTTTCCACCCCCTTCACCATTTTATTATCACGCGATTCAAGCTGATGACTTTTGTGTGCCTTGTGAGGGAAAACGCACCCGAGAAAGGTCATGCTGCAGTGTAGAGTCCAAAGGAGCAAAATATTTGGAATAGCTCTGTGTGATGCGGTAAAATCCTTATCTGAACTCTATGTTACCATTTGAGCTAACACGTTAGCGCTCGATCAAATCTTATTAGATTAGATTAAGTTGACCACAAAGTGGTTGAAACAACAAAATTGTATGAACTTATTGTCTTATTTTTATCAGTCTCACCAGCCTTCTGAACCTGACAGCATGTGCAATTCTTAGAATGTTGTTTTAGTGTGTTGCCAGCTCACTGTACTGTACGCTAGCATACAAACTGTTAGCATGTTAGCATTGTACCTGATTACAAGGAAAGTAATGACATCTAGCTATACTAGCATGTTCTGTATTGAAGTTGCACTGTTTGCTAAGATAGCAGTTGATAGCATGCTAGAATTTTTTGCCATTCTAATTGTGTAACAATAAGTGTTTTGCTGTTAAGACATAAAAACAAAAAACACTCTCGACTACATGACATGTTAGCATTTTATTTAGTCTCATGTAGCCTTTTGAACCCGGCCAATCAGACTGACTGATCAGGCTACTTTGCACATTCACAAAATGCAACCATAGCAGCTATTAGCGTGTTAGCATTTAATCAATTCTCATTGCTAATGGGTCTTCTCACTAAGAAATCTGGTTTAATGCATTTTGTTTTATAGTACATTCTTGATAAGCATGTATGTCTAAAGCTTTTTTTTTCTAATATAGTACTAATGAAAATGTAAATATTTGGTCTCTTGATATCTTTATTGATCTCCTATCTCTGCCATACGCGATTCTTAGAACTCCATTAGTCTCATTCCGTCATTACTGACTGAGCCGTCGGCAATTTGTCAATAAACGCCTCGCGGCAGCTCAGCTCTTGATGTTCACAAGAGAAGGCAAAGAAGAAGGTAACTTTTTTTTTTTTTTTTTTTTTTTAAAACACCTCCAGCGAGCCCCCATTAGCAACACAGGAAGTCCACGTTCAGCGAGGGAGTGACGGGAACGGGGAAGAACTTGACACAAGTGGCTCCTTCGCAGCTTTAATGATTTGACAGAGGGCACTTCTGGATTAAAATATGGCATATGCTGCCCAACCCAGAGAGCCCCTGGGCTGAAGTGGGAGTGAAGGGTCGGTTACGTGAAGCGGCACATTTTGCGGAGGCCGTCCCCCCCCCCACCACCCCCCACCTCGAAGAGCGTGTTCTGCGATTGTGACAGGACATCAGCGGTCAGGGTTGAGGCGAAGGAAGGAGGAGCAGAACACGTCGGGCTGGAATGAAAGGGTTCTGGCTCACTGCTAATGAACTGTGATGTGTGATGGGAGCTGTCAGCTCCAACAGAACAGGAGGTATTCGTCATTCAAGGAAGAAAGTCTTAGTTTTGGGGGGGGGGGTTATGAAATGTTGGCTCTGACCTTCCCGTGTGAAGTTTGTGCGTTCTCTCTGCGGATATATGCGGTTCACTATTGACAAATTGACCCAGACAAGCTTTGCATGTCAACGAGTAGCTAAGTTATGCCTGGGCTGCTCGCGGAAATGTCAGTCTTGTCCACATGTTGTGCATTAAAAAGTGATTAAGATCATGTGGGTGTGATTTTAACCTTCCGCGGTATCCACTTGGTATCCTTTGCAGTTGCCGGTCCCTCCCTTTTGGAACGGCCTTCCGCAAAATATTAGGCAAACTCTATCTACTTTTAAAATCCGTCTTAAAACCTCTCTGTATTCTTCAGCTTTTGGCTCACCATGATACTTACAAAGTTTGTTTGTTGTTCTCGTTTTACTTATCTTTACTGCGTGACTTATTTGTACATAGCAATGCTCGTTTTTTTTGTGCTTTAAGTGCTTTATAAATAAAGTTGAGTTGAGTCATTGTTGGTGAAAACGCAAATGTGACAAACATTATACTGTGACGAAAAACTTGTTGACCTGCTCTTATGTAAGAATTCGGGATGTCACGATAAGGGCAATATCGTGATATCGTGATATTAAAACTGCCACAATATCGTCGTCGTCATGTTCACAATATTTAAAAGGAACACATCTGTTAAAAAGTCAGGTTGATTTCCATTTGTGCAGTTCTAGCACCCTCTCGTGGCTAGTTTATTAGTGCAATGTAATTTTCATTAGTAATGTTTTGGCCTTCTATGTTTCAAATCGATGCTAATTGTCAGATGAAGGGGAACCTAATTTGCTTGTGAAGCGATCAATGTGTGCTTGCATGAGCAAGTAAGTGCCTCAATATTGTTATTAGAGATTGTAGGTGGTTTATATGCATTGCTGTTATGTACAAAAGCACAATATTGTGCTTTTTAAAAAAAAAAAAATTGTTTTTTTTTAGTATGAGCTCTTTTTTACAATATTGTGACCTTTTTTTTTTTTAAATATCGCCAACGCCCCCCACAATATCGTGATAATTATCGTATCGTGAACTTCATATCGCGATAATATCGTATCGTGATGTTTGGATATCGTTACATCCCTAGTAAGAATCCTGTCATATTCTTTCAAGCGTTCTTGCAAACTGTTCAGTTATGAACAAGATTGATTTTGAGGCCACAAGATGGCGGCGGGTACAAAAAGTCCCGAGTATTCTTTTGTTGTTGTACTGCTTGTTACTTTAATGTGTTTTATGACAACTGTTTTCTTGTCTCAGTTGAGAACCCTGAAAGAGAAGAACATATTGTTTAAAATGTAGCATATGTGAAAGCACACATACTGTCAGTGTTGCCACAGTTACCTTGAAAAAGTAACTTAGTTACTTTACTGATTACTTGGTTTTAAAAGTAACTAAATTGCGTTACTGATTACTTGATTTTAAAAGTAAGTAAGTTAGATTAAAAGTTACTTTTTTAGTTACTTTCAGCAGCTGCCGATAACACCATCTCAACATAAAAATAATGCAGTAGAAGTTCCAAATACTTTTTTGAAAGTGCATTTTTAACATGAAAATAAAGTTTTTTTTTTTATGAAAAACAAAATAGGCAGTCTCTCTTGACTTCTTGTAACGTAAATACTTTTTATAAAACAAAAAATAAAAATCTATCCAGGTTGAAAATGAAAATCCCCTAAATTCCTCTATTGTTTGTTCCGCTATTCCAGTGTGTACACATGTATCAGTTTAAATATTTATTAGTAGTTATTGACAGTTATAATTGTTTTTTCGTTTGTTTTTTCTCTTCAAAATAAGGATCAGGAAAACAAAAAGTTGATAATTTAATGTTAAATATAAATATTTAACCTTTAGACAGACACCAACACAATTAAACAGAATATGTGCACATTGTGAAGTATTTCAGAAACATAAATTTAAGACATGAAATAAACCTACCGTCCAGCCAAAAGAAATATGAAGCCTCCTTATGGAACAATAATTCTATCAAACACATTTTAACCACTTAATATATGCAAAAATATTTCCAAAAGTTCATTTCCCTTTTTAATCAACAATTTTTGTTTTTAACAATTTTTGTTTTTCTTTTGCCATCACATTCATTTTTGGTTAATGTATGACATCTTTTTTGTTTTTTTAATCTGAGACACGATGATGACCACAGAATCACGACTGTTTATATTTTGTTTTTTGGGCTGTCGTTCATTTTGAGTTTGATGACGTAATCGCGGGCACGTCTCAGTTCTCCTATCTGCTGCTCATGCTAGTTGTGTACATTGACAGGGAGCCACAAACTGAGAAATGAGATACTTGCAGTGTGCTTTTAGCTTAGCTGGTGTGTTGGCTGTGGGACATACCTGTGTCGTTTGAATCCATGCATTGGATCGTCACGGGAGTTGTTCTTTTTGGCTCGCGCTCAGTACCAACGCCGGCCCGGGACATACAAGTGCACCGAGAGGACTCGATAGCCATGGGAAATATCGAGATGTACGGCACCGGCTTCTGCTAACTGTCTCCATTTGTATGTTGTCACTCGTTGTGCTCGCGCGCGCCGTGTCGCGAGCACGGCGTTGACGGTAGGCTCCCCCCCCCAAAAAGGTGCGTAAAGTCTTTGCATTATGTTTACAACATCCGGGGAATGAAGCGTCTCTGAGCGCTTCTTTGCTAGCTTTCTGTAAACACGGAAGTAGCTTGAATGGTGATGCTACTGAAATGTAAACAAAACAAGTAGAGCACGGCGCAGAACTCTTGCTATTGTTATGAAATAAAGCCTCACTTAGCTCCCCTTGACGAACGATGGTTCGGTCGAATCGTTTTTTTGTTCCACCCCTACTGAAAACGTGACTTGTCTGATGTCACTCCCCCTGGCGAGAGGGCGGAGACGACCTCATCCCATAATGCTTCACGGACCAGTTGAGGATGGAAATAAATTTTTTTTTTTTTACCACTTTTATGGTCCATAATGTACACTTTTTTTGTTGCGTTGTGTGCCTGTTGGTTAATAAAACTAGTAGTAAAAGAATCATCACTTTTGTTTTGAATGTGCAAAACATTCATGACCAGACCATGGCTGAATTCAGTGTGGTGATCAATGACTTCCGCCTCATCTTCGTAGTTAGCGGCAGTTGTTTGTGACTGTTACAACAGTGAGATATTTTGCCTTCTTCATGAAAATGTGTGCATTGAATCTCTGAACAGTAACTTTAATCAGACTACTTTGGAGAATAAAGTAACGCGTTAGACTATTAGTTACTTTGTAAAGCAAATTTTTTGAGTAACGCGTGGCAACACTGCATACTGTATATGTATTTATTCAATGGAAGTGGTCTTTTGTGCCGTAGTGTTGTTTTTCACACTTGGCTGAGTACAGCAGCTGCGTGGCATTTGAGTGTTCTTCTTTTGGGGAAAGCAGGTGGCCCAGTGTGATAGATCATACGCGCGCGCGCTCTGGCTCGCCTCGCCTCGCTTTCACATGTTAAAGCAGCACGAGTCCCGTAGCGCCACCGTCAGATCTTTCTAAAGACTCCAACGGCACCAGCAGTAGCTAACTTGAAACTTCTTGTTGTACCTACATGACAATTTTTGTGTAAAGTTTATTCAAAAGACATACAATGTACTTGGATATTTTGTGCAGCAGTTCAAAACCTCGAGTTTTTAATTTCATAAAGGAATTTAAAAAAATAATTACAAAAATTTCCAAATTAAATGTAATTTAATTAAATTACAAATTACACAAATCACAAATTATATTTTTTTCCCCCATAAAATAAAAAAAAATGTTTTTTTTATTAATTTCTTTATTTAAATTGTTTTTTTTTGTTTTGTTTTTTTTTCTGATTCACTGCTTGGCTATAAGTGCCCAATGCAGTTCCTGCAGTGCAGGGTCCGTTTTGTAGAGACATTTTATTGTGAATTATCAAATAATTGTCATGAAAATATATCATATTACTGCATCATTAAGTATGTATTTATTCATGCAATTTTCTTTAGCATGTGTATTCATTTTTAGTTTCTTTTCCGATATTTTAATGACATTTGTTTTCTTCAAATTGCAAGGTCCATTTTATTTATTCGTATTAATTAATACATTTTTATTATATTTATTTATTATTTATTAGTTTTTTTAATTGTATTTCGTGAAGCTAATATTTTTGATTATTTTCTGTTGTTCATAGCACATAACTTATATACGGCATACAGTGTTCAAAGTGTTTGACTATTATTTGAAAACGTATTTTAATCAACAGGCGCACTGCTGCCACATAACTACAGAATAGTTCTGTCAAGTTCCAAATAGCTTACAGTACCTTAAGTAGAATCACCTCAAGCTAGCCAGCGGTAGAATCTGGGTTGGTTATTTCACAGTTGGGTGTTGTGAAATAGGTGTAAGCATCCGAAATGCTGGATAGGCTAGCCTGCAGGCTTATTGGTACAGTAGCTAGCTAGCTAGCTGTTCCGATGACATCACATCATCTGATCCGAGTCCGCAAATTATGATTCCATTTTTTTAAATTTGCCACACCCACCCAAACGAATGTCATTTTCTAGATTATTTTTTTTTAGATATATGATCGGCCTATGTTTAATTATTGGGTTTTGTTTTTTTCATTCTCCATTAAAGCATTTCCAAAACAATGGAGGCCTCAGACTTGAACGCAGTTTAAATGCGGAAAGTCTTTTAGCTGGCATGTGCCATTTCCTGCACTATGCGAGCATTTAGGCCCATTCAAACCGAGCTATCGATCATATTTGTTTTGATTTCATTTTTTAATGTGTACCTTCTCTTCTCGGGGGTCTATTCTGTTTCTTTCTCTGCCACTGATGCTCTTTATTCTCGGGAAGAAGAAGAAGAAGAAGTGGAGGGAGGAGGAAGATGAGGGCATTTCGGAGCTGAGCCCAGAGCAAACAGGACTAAAAATAATGAGTGTGTGTGTGTGTGTGTGTGGCTCTGTTTGCTGCTCCCTGTCTCCTGCCTCCACATGAATAACTCTCTCATGAGCTCTGGGCATGAGCAGCCTCCTCAATCATTGTCTTAAAATATCAAAAACATAAATAAATGAATCGTATTGATCTGAATTCCGAACTACAGGAGATCTGCACGTCCCGTTTGCTTGCTTGCGCCGCAGCCCTGAGAAAGTGCGTTAAAATGTTATCACAGCGCAGTGACATCATCTCCGAGGGGAAAGTGAAGAGCGAGTTAGCTGACAATACTTCCTAAAATAAATCTCATTTCCTCTGTCTGTGTGTGTTCTGCACTTCCCAACTGCTCAATTAATTGCAATCAAATGTTTACAGTGTGCACAGCTTGGCATCCGTGCGTATGATAATGATGTGAAATAACAGGGGGGTGAAAAAAATAAAATAAATAACTTGGTTTGCAATACGAGAAAACAGCAGCCCAAACAAACACTCGTTAGTCAGCCGGCGATACGTCGGCGCTGCCAAATCGCAGGTGGAAGCCGGAACGAGGGGAAATGTGGGTAATTGAGCTCCTGCGGTTCTTTCTTGTCGCTATAAAACCTGGACGCGGCATTTTTTTTGCTCCCTTAACATCTCGCTTCTCGCCAATCGCCTTGCTGGACTTCCTTTGCCCCTCAGTGGAAGCGCTAACGTGGACAGCAATTTTTAGTGCCCACGTTGACTCAACCCGTCATCTGAATAATCTTGAATTTTGGGGGGGGGGGGGAACAAAAAAACTTGATAGGTTTCTCAATAATATGACACTTTGGTAACTGATCCTTTTGCATTCAACTTGATCCAAAATGACTTCAGACAACCAATTAAGATATTTGGCCTGATTTTTGCAAAAGATCTTCCGCACGATGATAGAAAGAAACCCACTTTTTCCAGATTGCCACCTCCAGGAAAAGTCAGGGGAGCTTCCCTGGAGGCAAATATGAGGGAGGTGAGTGTCAGAGCAGCCCAGAGGCAAGAAAATGTTTTTCTTTTCCTCACTCTTGCGTCATTTTCATCACATTTCCATTCATTCGAAGCCACGGCGAACTCACATCGAAGTGCAGAGTATTTTAATAGCAAAAATATCTAAAATACTACAAGAATTTATTCTTATTATTATTATTATTATTATTATTTATTGTATTTTTATTTTTACTACCAAGTCACACTTCCATACAGTTTTAAAATGATACTATTTAGCCATTTTTGGCAATCAAACATTAATATTTTGCCTATAATAAATTTGATATTTTCATTATTTGGCAACCAGTCCAGGGTGTGCCCCGCCTACTGCCCAGAGCCAGCTGAGATAGGCTCCAGCACCCCTTGTGAGGAATAAGCGGTCAAGAAAATGGATGGATTTCATTATTTTTCATGTACAATTAGTACCTTTAAAAACACATTTTACAACTTGCTGTCGACTGAAAATGACATCACAAGGGCTCAGGTAACCAATCACAGCTCAGCTTGTGAATGTCACATGAACAAACCTAGAAAACAGGTGAGCTGTGATTGGTTATCTGAGCCCTTGTGATGTCATTCTCAGTCGACAGCAAGTTGTGTTTTTAAAGGTACTACGTGTACGTGAAAAATAATGAAAATATCAAATTAATTATTGACAAAATATTAACTTTTTATTGCTACAATGGGCTAAATAAGTGAAGTGTCCCTTTAAGGCAAGTTAGTTTGTAACCTTTGCCCTAACTTTCCCCACTACAACACCATCTTGGTTCCTTCAGAAGTTCATATGTAAGCCATTCTTTTCCCATCCATTTGTGATGATGTATTTGAAACTACATCAAACTATGATGTTTATTCAGACTTCACCCCCCCCCCCACGGATTCCTTTTTAATCCCTGGCATCCCCAACCGACTTCCTTGCCGTTATACTTTCTTCTGGGCTCTGTTTAATTCCTGATTTTCTGCTTCACCTCCCTGCCTCCATTCTCATGCTCGCTCCTTCAGCTTTATCCAGGGGAACCGCATGAGACCCCCACCGCCCACCGACGTGCCCGAGCCGCTTTCTCCCTTCCACGTTCGCGGCTGTGAATTAAAGATGGCCTCCTGCTTCTTCCACGCCGCTTTGATGTTTGCATAAAACGTGACAAATTAGTCTTCACAAATTGCATTTGCGCGCCGACTGATTTGCATCCAGTTGCTTCTTTAATCAGCATAATGAGGAACTATTTGCATGTATGCTGTACTTTTTTTAAATTTATTTTTCTAATGGCGTCGTGTGAAGACATGTTGGGGGAACTAAAATGGCAAACTCGGCGAATGTTTCGGGCCAATCGTTGGATTTTGCCGCGCTGATCTCGGCGTGCCTGGCAGGAGGCAAATCGTGCGCTGCTGGTTGCTGATTGGATGCTTGCTTAGATGCTGGCTTGAAGCAAGACAAACTGCTGGATGCCCGATTGCCACGAGGACCATAAAAACAGAAATGGCATGGTTAAAAAAATAAATCCAACGCTCGGCGTTGGTGTTGAGCTTCCCGAGGCTTTTGAGCGGTTTGATTAAACGTCACTGAGTTCCTCCTGCAGGTTCTTCTCAGATCAAAAGACACTCTTCATCTGCTGAATGTTTTGAAATCCCAGTGTAGCATTTTGTTTGAGGTTAAAGCTCACTGTTTTCCTTAAAAAAATACATTTGCACCACAGACTGCACAGTGGTCTGGTGGGTAGCAGGTCCGCCTCGCAGTTGAGAGGTTCTGGGTCTGACTATCAACTATGGGCTTTCTTTGAACGGTTCTGATGTTATGATCAGTACGTCTACTGGTTCCTCTATATGTTTTTTCTCGGAAGTGTTGACTAGATGAACAGCCAGCCAAACTTTGATTTAATTAATGACTTCTTGCAATACTATCAACAAATGATTAAGAGTGAAACTGTAAAGACCACCTTAGAATATAGGCCCCAAAAAAGGCAGAATATTATGAGAATATAATACAAATTGAGATATATAATATAATAGTAAGCCTAGCTCATAAAGTAAAGCCTGTATTTTATTTTTTTTCCCCCAAACTAACATATTGAACTAACAATATACAACAATCACACCCAAAGATGAACTTTCCGTCGGCGTAAAAAGCAGGATTGCAAGGGATTGTGGCCTAGAATATTGTGACAGTTCTTGAGCAAAAAATGTTTCCATTCTTTTTTTTCTTTTTCTTCTTTAATTAAATTATGCAATATCTAAATATATCCACCATCTAGTGGTCAAGAGGGGAAGTACACCCACAACAGTGAGAACAACAGTAGAAAAAACAACCGTAATAAAAACACTTACAAGAAATAGTGTGCCAGTGCCACCATCTAGTGGTCAATGGGCGAAGTACACCCACAAGAGTGAGAACAACAGTATAAAAAACAACAAGTAACAACTGTAATAACACAAAACAATGGCGGGACCGTGAAGCGTGAACAGTAATATAGCGGGGTATTACTGTACAATACATATTTGCAGAAGTGACTGATAAACAACTTGATGCAATTTTGTATATCAAACATTATTGCTATCTGCCAAGCTGCCCAGAATTACGTGTAATAAAAATATGTAGTATCATTTCATTAGTGTAGTACCAACTGTAGTCCATAGGTGTGTATGTGGTCAACTGGTATGATATGAACCATGAGTCAACCGAAAAATCTCCTGCATTAATTAGAAATGGAATTCCACTTTACTTCTAAGATGCCAATAGGAATCTGACAACCCGTCAACTCTTCAGAGGCTCTACTCGTATCAAATCATCAATAATCCTCATTTTGAAAGTTAAGATGGCCGACTCCCTCAGTGCAGCTGTCCCCCTCCCAGCTCCCGAATGCAATGCGGTCATTCCTAACACCGGATTACGTGCCGCCCGTGTCGTGCATGTGTCGCCGTGATCAAGACGCGTCGAGGCAGATGTGTGAGAAAGATGTCATCCTCCACCTCTTCGTCATCCTCATCCTCATCACCGCACACCAGATGCCGGCGTGTTAAAAGCGACACACTTTCTGCCCACATGCAGGATGATGCACAGCTTACAACTTCACCGTGTTTGTATGCAATTTAAGGTTACACTTTTCATTTAAACGACTTTTTTTTTTTTAAACCTGTTTTTGTTTGTTTTTACTGCAGCTCAGCCTTGGGCCCGCAGTCTTTTTTGATTGTATGAAATTCAATTAGCACGCGATTTAATTGCGCTCCACTTGAATCACAGCGAGTTAATGTTGTTGTTATGCAATCATAAGTTGTGCGTTTGTCCTATTGTAAAAGAATATCCACTTATTGTTGTATGTTTATCAGGATTTGGCACAGTATCAGAGGGGAAAAAAACAAGAACGGTATTTTATCATATTGAGACCTGCTGAAGAGGTAAATGACATATTTTGGAGTATTTTTATTATTGTTTTAAAAACAATATTACAGTATTTTCACGTGATCTGACCACACAACAAATGCACATTTGACTCATTGAAAAAAAATCAATTGTAGCCCTGATTTGTATGAATAATTTAGAAACTGCCATTGTCGATAACCGATACCTGTTTGCAAAATTAACTTAAATACAAATATACTTTCGAGTCCTCCTATGAATCGAATGATTGCAAACTTGACCATACACGTACTCAGCAATCTTCCACTCAACACTGTGTTCCAACTATGTTTTGCATTTGCATTTTTAGGGTTGGAACACCCATGTCACTAGGGGCGTGAAAACCAAATAAAAAGAGAGGGTGAGGAGAGGATTTTATTATATATATATAGATATCGCTGCTTCAAAGACAACCAGTAACTCATTTTGATTTTGCCAAAACAAAACAGTCATGTAAAGAAAGCCCACACTGGCGACTGCCATGTCACCATGATGTACCGTCATGACATCACGACATGACATCACAAATATGCAACACTACCATAGGAGAGGGGATGGGTTGACGATTTGGGCACAACTTGAGCCACAAATACAACAGATGGGCCAAATGTGGCATGTCTATTATTATCGGTGGATTTCTTTATTATCTGGTTTACTGTATGATATCAAATTGGTCGATAATTGCCGATAATTATCGCCCACCGATATTATCGTGCATCCCTAGTTTACATTCAGATTCACATTATGTACGAGATCCACGCTTACGCTACTTGGCATGGTGAGACGAAGAACAGTAAATCCCTCTCTCTTTCTTATCAGTAGCCCAGAATGTGAAAAGAGGCTTATTTTTTTTGGTGCGTTGCACTCACACCTGAATGTGAGGCGATAGTAAACAGACAGGCAGCAACAAGAGACTCGGATTCAAAATGTCAAACTGATGAAGTAACACATCCAGAACGGGGGGAGATGATCAAGCTGTGTCCGAGTAAACAACAGACCAAAAAGTCTAATTGGTGAGTAAGCTCCTGGATCAGCTGGAGGTTTAGCATCTGTTAGTAACGTGCGTGTTCGTGTGTGCGCAGTCGTTAGCGGGGCATATGCTTTTGCCTGCGAGATTATGCTAAACAAGCTTACACAATGCGTTTAGTACTCGGGGCCGCTAATAAAGCATCAACTTGCACACGCAGTGACAAGCCTCATAAGTCTTGCAGTGGAACAAAAACGGGTGGTGAAGCAGCAGTCATGTGTCAGTCAAAATAGCAACACCACTAGCTTATTTTTGCTCAAAGTAGTTTTTGTCCACGCTCACTTGTCAGTCATTATAGCAGCAGCGCAGACTGGTTTTACATTGACATCCATTTGGAGAGATGATTACAATATTTAGCTAAGGTAACATTTGACACGTCAAAAATTACAGCAACACCGCAAGATTGGTTTTAATGAGAGCTGAAGCGATCAAATATATTTAGAATCGATGATGATAGTGATTATCCCATCACCTTAATGGCGTTTTCTGACAAAAAGGCCTGGTGAGTGACTGACAGAGAATTCAAGTAGAGTTAGCAGTTATGAGCTCGAATTAGCTTCTTGTTAACTGGCTAACTATTAACGAGCGTTTGTTTTGAGTCCTGGCCGACATAGAAGAATCTTTATATCGTGATTCCTTTTTTTATTTTTTATTTTTTTTAATCATTGGTTCAATACAGAAATCGACTGTCTGTCCTTGACAACTTTACAATACGTCTAACTAGCAGTGGTAAGTAAGCTAAATTAAATTAGCTAACATTGATTTGTTAGCTTGTGTTTGCTGCTGTCCGCTAGTTTTGCGTTGCAATAGACACAAGACACTTTGTTGTCTTTTTGTTTGAAACGTAAATGATCTCAAACTTTGGACATTCTGTCTGTGACACACG
This sequence comes from Festucalex cinctus, assembly GCF_051991245.1. Taxonomy (NCBI): domain Eukaryota; kingdom Metazoa; phylum Chordata; class Actinopteri; order Syngnathiformes; family Syngnathidae; genus Festucalex; species Festucalex cinctus. The sequence goes on along the minus strand of NC_135418.1, from coordinate 26,849,065 downwards.
CTTTCAAAATATTCACATTATGTGATTAATCGCCATTATAACAGCACGGCAAATTTTCCAATCAAAAGGCAGCCATTGTCATCATCTCTGTATTGCTTTTTGGGCCAAATGCTGACTAGAAAGAAGGTATCTTCTACCTAGAAAGATGCTACAGCAAAGCATAGCTGGAAGACTGGAAGACTCTTTACACTATGAATGTTTTAATTATAGCTATGAATAGAAGAATCTATTTTTATCCATTAAAAGACCTCAATAAAAGACAAGGTTAGCCTAGTACAGCTTCATCTCACAGCCTGGAATCAAGTTCTCAGAATAATGTCAATCAGATTCAGTAAGGTAGTTAGTAAAATACCCCATAAAAGGCAAACATTGACTTGACAGCAGTCGTCATTTTTTTTTGCTGTCATGTTTTAGGCATGATGTCAGTGTAGTTGTAATTACTGTGTTTTATAATACTGTCGCTACAAACAAAAGACGTGGGCAGATTTATTCGTTGAGTTAACTTTTTGGGGTCTGTGTGCGAAATAGTATGAACTCCTTGATGCACATTTTCATTTTCACCACATTCAAATACAATGACCCCTGTGGTTCGGTACTTGAGATCACTTATTTATGGTTTTAAATTACGGATAATAACAATAATAATAATAATAATAATAATAATAATAATAAAACAGCTCATGAGTCTTCTTTGCCTGAAGACTTCCGTCCATTTCCCCGCCACTCTTATGAGGTGCTCCCTCTAGTGGCCAGCCAAATAATTGCTCAATAAGTCATGAACAATAAAGCCATGATAGTGGCTGGTTATTAACTACAAATATCGCAATACTTGCATAGACGTATCGATAATCAGTATCACGATTTATCGCGATATCGATATATCGTCACACTCCTAATTTACACTATCAGCTGTACACTGGCCAACCAATGTCTCAAAGTGTTATTTCTTCAAGTGTCATCACAAAAAATGTCATGATGCAATATTTACTAAAACTTTAGGCGTTCCTGCCTATGCGGCTCCCCCGTAAAACCTGCCCAAACTGCATTGATTAATCTTCCTTTCATCCCTGATGCTCATCTTTTAGGGCAAACAAGGCACGACCCGATCTCCTGTTTGTATGTCCTGGTGGCGTGTTTAGTTCAGCGGCTTACATTAAAAATAACACGTAAAGTGGTGGCGAGATGGCACTTTTTTAGCAAAAGCCTTTGCAGAGTAGAGGTCGGAGGAATTAGTGCGCGTCGCTCTGAAGCAGAGTGGACTCACGACTTTGTGTTTAATAGCCTGCATGCTCCCCCCCCCGTTCACAACATATGTGCAGGACTGGCTCTCACGGGGGCCGCCCAACGCTAAGTGGAAAAGAGTGTTAAGTGTGGTTAAAAGGGATAGAGGAGAGGAGAGGATCGGGAAATAAGTGCAAATCGGCTTCGCCGTGCTTGCTTGGACAGTGTTGGGCTGTGGTGTGATGTAAGGTAAAATTTAATGAGCACAACACGGCCTCCCTCCGCCTCCTCTCGGCCATTTCATGGCTCAAGGTCAAGAGGGGGGCCGTCATAGGTCAAACGTTGTCACAGCAGCTCACAGCTTTTTTTTTTTGCTTTTTTTTTTTTTATATTTGGGACATGAGCCCTTCTTATACTCTTCGCAAAATGCTGATCTATTTGGATAAATGTTTAGTCGGACTAAAAGGAACACTTCTCTCCAGGCTAGGTTTAAAATACTAAACTGTTTCTAATCATTTCTTTACATTTAATAATATAATGTACTACATATTACCATTATTGTGGGAATGCTGAAACATTCCCACATATGTTATTGTGATTTTTGTTTTCCACACTTTTTTTTTTTGCCGCGTAACAACTCCCACATAATACTTCCAATTTACACTGTTCAAATTTTAACTAGCTTAAAAAAAAAAAAAAATCACGCCTCCTGCGGTATTATCGTCTGATTCCACTATACTTGCAGTATTTGCACAATTTAACTTGGAATATCAACTTTTCCCCATTCATTTTCAATGGGACAGACATTAAACTTTTTCAAAGTATCACTTTTTCTACATCCACTTCCATACATATAACTTATCATCATTACCAGGTGTCTGATACTGCTTGGTGGCACAGTTGGTAAAGTGCATTGTCCAATCACCAGAAGGTCATAACTTCATAATTTATCTCTCAATTTACTTTACAAGCATTCAACATGCATTCCGCAATTAACATTCAGCATTCCCACGCAATTTATCCAGAAATTGCACTTAGTCTAGTTGTCAATGGGATAGAAATTGAACTTTTTCTAAGTATCACTTTCCACAGGTTATAATTTCATAATTTATCTCTAAATTTACTTCATAAGCATTCCACATGTATTCAAATCTTAGTATTCAGCTATTAGCATTCAGTTTTCAGCATCCCCATGCAATTTCTCCAGAAATTGCAACTTAGTTTAGTTATTATTATTATTAGTATTAGTAGTAGTAGTAGTAGTAGTAGTAGTATCCACAACCATTGGCCAGCCACTCTAATCCTTTTTGTGACTTTACATGGGGCTTCTAGCCACAGCAGAGGTGTTAAAAACCGAAACAGAACACGGTCGTCCTTTTCAACACCAACCACGGTTTCCTCTGTGTCAGATGGCAGCCATAAATCTTTCTTATTGAAAATGTCACCGCGGCCCCGCCCCGTCGGCCCCCCTGGCCCGGCAATGAACATCTACCGAACAAACAAAAACAAAAGATTTATATTTCTCCGCCCAAAAATGATGGATGTTGCAGAATGACATTGGAGATAAAATGAGGTCTAGTGTTTTTATTCCATATCCAGTGAATGCAAACATAGAAGGTAAAAAAGGGAGTATTTGGGTCTCTCTAAAAATAATAACACAGCACATATCCATGTCCACCTGACGTCAGGCAGAACGTGGTTCCAATATTTTGCTGTGCTTTCGGTTCAGCCCAAATGCGATGAAAGCATTTTTCGTTTGAGCCATCAGCTCGCCACCAATTATTTCACCATGCTGACGAGGGTTGCATGCCCCCCCTCCCCCATTTGAGGCGAGCCCACCTCCTCAGGCCCTTTTCTGGGTTATAAGATTCAGACCCCAAAGCATATCATACTAGAAAAAAAAATGTGGTCAAAGAAAGCACCTTAATAGCTCAGAGATGGCTGCTTCAGGAGTTTTGGGCAAGCCAGCTATAGCCACTGTGCATCCTCCGTGCTGGGGTCCTATTTGCACAATGGCACATGCTGTCCAAGCAAGTCAGGTGCAAGCCTGGGTTATAATCGTTTTGGAATTTTGCATTTTAGTTAGTTTTGATTTCATTTTGAGTTTTTTTTTTATTTTTTTTTATTTTTTTAAATTTAGTTAGTTTTAATTAATTTTCAGGGTGGTTTTGTTAGTTATTAGTTGTAGTTATTTAATAAATGCTTAATTTTAGTTTAGCTTTAGTTAGTTTAAGTATTAGTTGTTTTTTATGTATATTAATTGTTTACAACATTCAAAAAGCACAATGGGAGTGACATCATCTGAATGTGCTTTTCTATTGGCTGCTGCTAGATGATATCACTTCTGTGTGACACATTTTCAATAGTCCTTATTCCGGTCAATATCAATATAAATCTACTTAAAATCACATCCCCAAAGGCTCCATCCATCAATTTTCTTGACCGCTTATTCCTCACAAGGGTCACTGGGGGTGCTGGAGCCTATCTCAGCTGACTTTGGGCAGTAGGCGGGGTACACCCCTGGACTGGTTGCCAGCCAATTTGCAAAAGTAATAATAATAATAATAATAATAATAATAATGATGATAAACGCCGCCCCTCATCCACAGTTTAGAAAACAAACACCCCCAACCTCCATTTGCCAAAGCAGCCTAACCTCCAATTTTGCGTGTTTGGTGCTTAGCGAAGATAACCTGAAGGGCATCATCCAGTGGAGTCTTTCTTGAAAGAGTGCATTTCGTCAATGATGTGTTCAAGTCCTTTGGTAAAGCGGTGTCAAGTGACGTCTGTGATTAGAAGAGTTGTCAGGGGATAAATCAGCAGGAGGCAGATTAATTAAGTGTCACACCCCACCTCCCCCAGTAACACCCTAGTAGTTTCATATATCCGTAATCCTGTCTCACCTTCGCCACCAGAGATGCGGGATCATTGGCTTCCAAGCAGGAAGCCACACTATATATATATATATATATATATATATATATATATATATATATATATATATATATATATATATATATATATATACATATATATATATATAAACTGTGCATATATCCAATGATGTCATGGATTTCACTGTCCATTAACAGATCACCTGGCAGTGTAATTAAAAACAACTCACAGTGACGAATTAATCAATCCCCCTCCCAGAAACACTCCACCACCTCCTCCTCCTCCTCGCGAGAGTGAGATAAGGAAGAGTAGAAGGTTCAGTGGCTATTGAGATATTTTCGGAGTGACGGGTAGACGAGAGGCGAAGGGCGAGGCAAAGTGAAGCCAAAGCGCAATCGAACGGAAGATAAAACAAAAGTGGGTGTTGTCAGGGGCAGATTTAGTCATTTGGGGGCCTTACGCCAAACCCACTCATGATCCATTCACCGCAAGTTTGAATATTGATATTTATCATCAACTAAAAGTGCAAATGGGAGAAAATTCTTTTTCATCCTGAAAAAAAAACTAAAAAAACACACAATGTTGTGCTTTTGTACATTACAGAAATGAAAATTATTATACAAATATATATGTATGTATGTATATATATATATATATATATATATATATATATATATATATATATATATATATATATATATATATATATATATATTGAAGCACTTACTTGCTAATGCAAGCACACATTGAGTTGCTGCACATTTTCACTCTGTTCACAAACACATTACATTCCCCTTTATCTGACTATTAGCATTAGAAGGGCCAAAAAATGCCTTGTGAAAATTAAACTGCACTAAAACACTAGCCACCAGAGGATGCTAGAACTGCACAAATGGAAATCAACCCGACTTTTTTTAACAGATGCGCTCCTGTCAATATCGTGACATGACGACAATGATATATTGTGTCTTAATATCGCGATATCACAATATTTCCGTTATCGTGACATCCCTATTAATACGTTGAAACGAACAACATAGCCCAGTCAAAACATTTTACTTCGCATTGGCAGTTTCAGGCGTCCGTAAATGGAGAAACTGGTATCGGGGGCTAATTTTCTCTCCAGGGGGTGTTACTTGGTGAGTCGCAGCAATTCCCCCAGAATGGCTGCTTCAAAACAAAATGGCTGACTTCCGGGCACAGGCTCTTAAGACTTTTTCATACATTCTATTATGATAGATATGACCACACAATTTTGTGTCGACCAGTGAAATTGGTGTCAGGCGCTCATTTTTTATTTTATTTTTTCTAGGTTTTTTACTGACCGAGTTTTAAGGCCATTTTTGAGTTCATCATATTACATATTCATGGACTTAACGAAATGGACGACTTTCCATCATATTTCACATTACTACAGTTCAATGCAGGTGAAGCAAATAAACAGTGGGCCCTGTTCAATCCCCGCTCTTGCCTCTCGTTAGATGAGCTCGCATAAACAGGCAGAAGCCAAAAAAAAAAAAAGAAGCCCAAACGCAAGACTCCCCGCTGGAAATACACAGATGAGCGGCGCATAACAAAATCTTTTGACGGAGCCTCTGAAAGGGAAATTAAGCTGGGCCGTCAAAAAACTAAACCGGCTTGTGTTTGAGGAGCAATAGATTCCTTTTGGCTCCCACAATGCACGTGGGCCTGCCAAGACGCTGCGGTCCACACTGCAGACGCTTCTGGCAAAAGAGAGAGGAAAACCTCACGCAGTGCGTTAATAACACTTCCTTTTCTGTTTCTGACAGACGAGGGACGTCTGCATAAATGTGCTTTTAGCTCCAATTTAACCCTCGTTACGTGTGTTTCTTTGGTTCAAATAAACGTTGGAGTCCAATATAAACCCGCCGCATGTTTAATCTTACAAACTATTCTTTTTAAAAATTTTATTATAAAAGACAAGAGCAAAAACAAGGTCAGAAATTGGGTCAGTTTGACCCCCAAGATTTGAACCCAGAACCACTCAAGTGTGAGGCGTGCATGCTAACCACTGCTTCCAGGATAACTTTATATTTAGCATAAAACGACATTGGCACTGCCTGTTAGGGAATAAGATTTGGGTTGATACTCGAGGCGACGCTATGATGTTTGTTCATGTGTTTCGAGCTCTTCCAGACCACCTCAAAGCACGCTTGCGGTTTTCGGGTTAATCGCCATCATTTCACGCTTGGCCGAATGGATTTGTCTCGGCGAGGTTCAAAGTTCACCAAACTAAACTTTTAAGTCAGTCTGACAATTAGCTCGTCCAAACACGGACTCACTTTGGACGTCCAATTACGGGCGTTTGCTGCCCTCCCGGGGCCTTCATTGACTCTTCTCTTTGCAGCGATGAATGCAAACCTTTTTGAAAATCCCGGCGCGATTGGACAAGGGGTCAGCGGGTTGACGTCTAATCCCGTTGGCAATGTGTTTGGAATTCCTGCTACCATTTTAGGCAAGGTGCACCGCATACAGGACCGCCAATCGAGCCTAATTTGAAATCTTATTGACCCAGGACTGCAAGATGATCAGACGTCTCTAAAATATCCTTGAGCAAGTTTGCTGGAGCGTGGGATGTCATAAGAAGGATTTTTCCTCGACAACTTGTTTGGAAAAGGATGATAATCGTAAATATCGCAAATGTTAAACCTGCTCAAGATCTACAACAAAATCTGGCATCTTGGACTTCTTTCAGGTATAAAATACCAAATACGAGGCCTAATGCTGCATTTGAGGATGGTCGGAAGTTGGACTCTTCCGACTTCAAACCAGGAAGTGTGTTACGGGAACTTGAACTCGGAAATTCCACTAGCGAAGTCGGAAAACAAAAAGGACCCCGACTTAACCTTGACCCCTTTGGAAACACAGACCGTGAACGGTAAAACGCAATTTACTTAAGTATAAAACTAGATAGCTTTCTTCATTCATAAATATTCGACATAACTTGACATAACGCAACATACGGACAGTATGCCGCTATCTCACTGCATGAAATTATACGGTGAACTACTGAACTGTACGGAATGCTTATGAAATAAGATAAAAACAATAACTGAAGCAAAACTACGAGAAGGTAAGTTTGCTGTAGGTCAAAATGAGTTTTAAGAACCAAAATAAAAAACAATTTACCCCTATCCGCCATTTTGGTTGTTTATTTTCACCTCGAACGCTTTTAGGTTGGAATTGGAAAAAAAAACCCGACTTCCGACCACCCTCGAATGCAGCATAATTTGAACACTTTTACTCCCTTACACTCAAAATCAGAATCAAAATCGGCAAATTATTATGGGATGGCATCAAAAGATGACCCTTCGTGATTATCATGTGGTGTGGGGTGTGTTAAGACGCGTATCCACCATGATAAAAACAACAAAAGGAGTTTTCTTCCGCGATGTACTAGCTACCAGATAAGCTAAGTTTCTTCTTCTACTACTACTCTGCATTTCCTGTGGCGCCATGCTGCCACTCACAGGTCAGGCTTGGTACTACAACAGACAGATTGTTGGTTGAGCTATTATTATGTGTGTGTTGGTCACCACAACTATGTTTGACATAAATATTTTATGCTTCTCCATCATCTGGGGAGAGTCTGTTAGATTTTAAAAATAGATTAAAATGTTCAAAATTGGTATGTGTCTGCTACATGCCAACATACAACAATACACGTATCACATATGCCGTCGTATGTTATCTCGTGCATGCCACACATGCAGATTGTGCTTCTCCTGTTGTTGTTTTTTTCTCTCTCCGTGTCTGCGTTTTGTCATGTGACGTTTACTTCTTCCTGGATGACTCACATGCACGGCCAGTGTGTTTTTTTTTCTTTTCTTCACCCCCTTCGCTTGTTCTCTCTCACGCTGAGTGTCTTTATGCGAGCGCCTCACGCGTTTATTATTTATGAATGCATGCAAAGCTTGCTTCTGCTGAACGTGGGAACCCTACCTTGCTTTGCTGTAAATAATGCATGTGGTAAAAACTTGCACTTTTTCCCGTGGTATGCGGCCGGGCTCGGGGATGGCGGCACTGCATCCGCAAAAACGCTACCCCACACCCTTGCAACTTCTGTTTACACCCCAAATACTCAAAACATATTGTGGTTTTCATGCACTTTGGACACTTAATTGATCGATAATCCTTCCCCCCAACCCCATTCTTAAAATGGCATTGAGCCATTTTCAGCAGTAAAAAGTTAATATTTTGTCTATAATTAATGTGGTAACTGCATTTTTTTTTCATGTATGATTAATACGTTTAAAAAGTAATTTTTCTATTTGCTGTCGACTGATGATGACATCACCTGTGCTTAGGAAGTTGGTAACAACCAATCACGGCTCAGTTTGCTGACCAAACCCAGAAAACAGGGTTTTGATTGGTCGTTACCTACTTCCTCAGCACAGGTGATGTCATCATCAGTCGACATCAAGTAGACAAGTTATTTTTAAAGGTATTAATTGTACATGAAAAATAATGACTCATTCTGGACAAAATATGAATTTTGCTGAAAATGGTTTAATGGGTCAAGTTTTCCTTTAACAAACTTCTCCAGTTTTGAAAATGAGCTGTGAGGTGTCGTTTAAAAAAAAAAAAAAAAAAAATCACATTATTTTCATAAATATCAAACCCTGGAAAATCAAATAAAAATATCAATCAATTAAAAAAGTTATTAAAATATACATTAAATATTTCCTTATAATTAGGTGGTGATTATCTATCGTATTTATTACTAGTGTATGTGCATGTAATTTTTTTTTAATAACTAAGTGATTTAAAAATATATATATTTTGTATGGCTTTTGCTTGATTCCACTTACATTATGTTTTGATCATTGTTTTTTTGTTTGTTTGTTTGTTTAGTGCTGTTGTTTTTATTATCTAGAGCCAGTTGAATCTTTTTATGCTTTTATTGAACTCATTTTTTGACGACCCCAGGAAGACTCACGACCAATTTATGGAAACGAATGGGGATCCTAATAAAGAATTAAGAATCGCCATATAGAGACTCATTTTTACATTTGTATCTGTCCTTATGATGCAGAATCGAGCTAAGGTACTTCATATGTATCCGACTTGTACTGCAGACTTGTTGGAAGCTCTCAAAACAGACAATAATTCCCACCTTGGAGGAGAGGAGGGGGGGAAAGAAAAAAAAAAAGATCTTTTCAACTTCCTTGTTTGCCATCATCTACATACTTTATTCCCCCAATCATATTTTGACTGGCGCTCACAAGTTTAAAACTGACCTATTTAAGACTTGAGACGACGGCTTCGACACTGCCACTCGCGCACTTTATGCAAATGCCGTTATTATTGCATTTGTGTCGTTGCTGGATTTGGGTCGGGCGAAGACTTTGTTCCACCACATCTGAAACGCGTGCGCGCACGCGCGCGTGTGCGTCTGTTTGTGTTGTGGAGCTGCTGAGTGTGTTGCGGAGACGGAGTGATTATTGTGTGTGTGTTTTTTAACACCTGCTCACCGTAAACTGTCATCAGTGCGGCTAAAAATGGCAGCGACGGAGGTTGTGTTGAACAAGCACGGCAGGAGATTTGTAAAAAGAAAAAGAAAAACACGAAATGAGATGAACAAAAGTGGCCTTTATCCAAATAATGGAGGATGATTTTGCAAGTTGACGGTGTACGCTCCAAAATGTTGTACTATTATGAAATGAATGAAAACAACATGGAGGGAAAACATGACTCTGAATTCATACATTTATGGTAACTGCTCTACCTTGCACAATAGAAATAAATGGAACTACTAGCAATAATCCAGAGAGTAAAAAAAACCGAAAAATCCTCGACACAGATCGTATACAAAGTACTGTATGTGTCATAATAGATGCAATTGTTCCTCTGGTTATTCACAATAACGGCCACCTTGCACAATTGAAAGAACTAGACAGTAATCCACAGAGTAAGCAACAGTCCCCGTCAGGCTCAGTCAAGCACAAACGTATATGTGTGTGCAATAAAGTCCTAAGATTAATATAAAATATATAACATGAAGCTCCTCTTGACAATTATTCATGATCATGTTGTGCAATAGAAATAAATACAACAAGAAATAATCTAGAGAGTAAGCAAAAAAGTGAATCACAATGCTCAGTCAAGTACATTAGTGGCAATATACATGTCATATATTTAGAGTGATCAAAGCCCTCAGCAGTTATTTATTATAACCACCACCGTGCACAATGCAAAACAACTCGAAATAATCCACTGTCAAAAAAGTCCACAGAGCTACGATTCAATAAAGCTATGAGTAAATAAAACTCCCATAATTAAAGAAATTACTCCTCTTGTTATTCCACTACCACCTTGCACAATAAAAATAAATAAATACTGCAAATAATCCACAAAGTCAAAAGAATAGTCCATTGTTTCACTTTTGTGCAATGTGCAAGTCACTGCACAGATTGCTTCTCTCACCAAGTATTTGTAACCATGCACAATATAAATGCTCAGAAGCAGAAATAATCCACATAGTAAAAAAAAAACAAAAAACGTCCATGCTTGGTCACGTGCACATGAACATTGATGAACATTGTATAATTTTACATAATTGAAGCAACTGCTCTTTTGATCACTTAGCCATGCTCACTACCACCTTGCACACTAGAAATAAACCCGATAACAAATAATGCACTTAATCAACTGTGTTCCATGATGCGCAAATAACGTACAGGTCCTGTGATTAATTTGATTTCTCCTCTCATAAGTTATTGATTATAACCTTTCAGAATAGAAATAAACCACACAGTTTAAAAAAAAATAAAAACATGACACATTATAATCATTTTCTATACAAGTTACATTATTCATGGTCATTGGCACACTGCACAACAGAAACCACCACAACAATTTGAAATAGTACACAGAGGAAATAAATAAATAAATAAATAAATAAATAAATAAACAAATAAATAACCTTGCTTGTGTTTTGACATCTTGTGCTCCAACTCGTGTCGCCGCGGCGACGTGCAAACAGAAGCTGGCTTTCTTTTCGCAGGTGACACCATCATTAATCACATCTGCCGGCGGTGTCGTGCGCTCCAAACCCGCCACACGCTGTTTCTCTTTGCATATTTTAACGTCTCAAACCGAGTTGTTAGCTGTAATTATTTGCTGGGGCTGCTATATAAATCAATCTCCTCCGCCCCCAACACACGCACACACACACACCATCAGCAGTTGTATGGCTCTGTAATTAGTAACACTTGAATTATTCACTCGGCAATATTGCCTTTCGTCGCAATATTGAACTCTTTTGGCTGCTCGGCTGGCCTACGCTGTTGATTATTTGATGATAAAAAGGCGATAATTGATCACACTGAACTAATATTAAGATTTAATGGACTGCATAGACTATTAGAAGTTGTGTGCAGCGATGACGCAAATAGTTTAGGACAGCACTATATCAGTCCAAAGGGGACATAGAATGATATACCCTGACCTAAAAATGAAATGTGAACTTTTTGAAGTATGCTTTTAGTCTCACAGGTGCAAACATGGCAACAGTTTGATCTGGGTATCGATTGCGATTTCCTCAATCGATTTGATTTTGATTCACAAGTGTTCAGTTGGATTTGATTTATTCCGGTTTGATTAACTTCAATTCAATCCGATATTGATTACTTATGGAAACAATTCTTTTTAAATATCAACATGATAACAACTCCACCAACATTAAATTCAAAATTAAATTTCGCAGAGGCAGCAACTAGTTAACTTATTTGCTCCCAAGAACATATCAAAACGTTCTATTTTAAATATTGTCATGGTCCGAAAAACGTATTTAGATATTTTATTTATTTATTTATTTATTTATTTTATTTTATTATATTTTTTATGCATATACAGAGGCTTTAATGCAGCCTCTGACCTCAAGAGGTCGCTTAAAGCAATAGTAGTTATTACAAAAAACAAACAAAAAATAAAAACGGCCAGCAGGTGGCAGCAGAGTATAAGAGCTCAACCAGGGCCATGTTGCAACAATCTCTTTTCCACAGTGTTTTCAACAGATTTGTGAATAATAATGAAACACAGCTATATTATAATGCTAACTGCTGCAAAACAAAAACTGATACAAATATACTTTTTTTTTTCCTGAAGAGACTAATCTTTCATTTGGTAGGTTCCATGTTTTTATAGCAACAGAACACAATATTCTATGGGACTTGCAAAATCAGTCAAAATCCAGTAAAATAGCCCGGAGCGAAGGGGGTTGCTTCAGTCAAAATGGCCGAGAGTGAATGAGTTAAATGATTTAGTTTATTAATGAAAGTAAAACATTATGATTATTGCTTAAATGTCACACAAACATTGTCATCAGCAAGGATGAGATGAAAATATTTTCATAATTCTAATTCAATATTTATAAATGTAAATTAAAAAAGATTCTGAATGGTCTGAAAGTGCAATAAGTTTCATAAATTTAAAATACTTTTGAATTCATGTGAACGGTAAATTTCAAGAAAACAGTAAGGTACACAAAAATTTTGGAGGGTTTTTAAAATTCTATTTTCTTACGAATTTATGGGGAAAAAAAACATAACATAATAGATTTGTGTTTTTATGAATTGATATCGGGCTCAAAAAAGGAAAATCGATTCAATATCGATTATTCGATTTTGAAAACCCAGCCCTCTTGATCAGAACTGTTCACGTTAATGCTGCGTTTTACTGTCCGCCGCAAGCTAGGTGCAACATGTTGAAGTTTTAATTAAAGTCACTAAGTGCACGAAATGAATGGAAGGGCCGGCACTAACTTGAGTTGCTTTTCCGGCGCTGGCATCAGTCAGCGTCGATGAGCTTCACGCGTCTTATCTACTCCGTCAGTCAGCGGCGGCTTAATTGCGCCAGCGTGAGGACCCGAGTGAAACACTGTTTATTCTCTGGTGACTTCCATTGCTTTAAAGCGGCCCAATCATTTTCCGCTCCGGCAGACACATTGTCGACTGAAAACGTGGTAATAAAGCTTGAAGATCCACTTAGCATTACTTTGATCTTATTACGGCTTATGGCTGACTCGGTCGGGCCTCCGGTTGATGTCAGACGCTTTTCACGCCTTGGAAAAGGCATTAAAGTGTGCGCTGGCACGCAACACGTAGGAGCCAAAAGAGCTTTTTTTTAAAAAATAAAATAAAATAACGCGCACTGCCGCAGGGCCAAATAAGGACGTACAATTGATGAGTCTGTTTTGTATTTAACATGCAAATGAATCAAAAGAAACCGTAACGTCAGAGGTGACGAATCAAGTCAAGCCATCTTTATAAGTCTCCTTTAACCTCTATGTTGTGTCTCTTGTCAACATTGCTCGGGTCAAAATGAGCCGCTCTGTTTAATCAGCCCAGCAAACCCCCAAAATGTCTTCATTGTTACAAACTGCATAACATGTTATCCTTATTTACATGAAAGAAAACGGGAAACCGAAAACAGGCTGTGGCTAGACATGTGGGTAACAGGACTGACATGGTATTATCTGATTGGCTGTTGACCAGATAAAGAGATCACATAGCTTCTGACATCACATCAGTTCAAAACAGACACTTGACCTCACGGTCATGACCCAAACATAACCCTTGCATGACCCTAGTCATGACAGTAAGCATAACCCTTGCATGGCCCTAGTCATGACAGTAAACATAAACCTAGTCATGACAGTAAGCATAACCCTTGCATGACGCTAGTCACGACAGTAAGCATAACCTTTGTATGACCCTAGTCATGGCAGTAAGCATAACCCTTGCATGACCCTAGTCATGACAGTCTGTAACAGAAAGGATTTGAAGTGCAGCAATCTGCATGAAATAAAATAAATACATAAATAAATGAGAACACTGCCACCTACTGTATTGAATGTGCAATTACACTTTATTCAAGTACGACAAAAATAAGCTTTTTGAGAAGGACTGGGCTGCTGGAATGTGACATTTTTTTCAGGTTTGTTTTGGCCAAATAATCAGCTATTGCTACTAGTACTACTACTGCGATATACATACTGTAAATGTCAAATAATAATAAAAAAAATAATTGAATAAATAAAATAGGAGCATATAGAGAAAACTAAAGAGATATTTGGATTCTGCAATACTGAAATAAACAGATTTAAAATGAATGAAAATGAACCCTGAAAACACACGTGCGCTATTAATTGACGAAGATGAAAACATGAAAAAGTTTGTTTCATAAACCTAAAATATTGGTTTTCTTTTTTTAAAAGTATTTTTGTTTTTATTTCATGTCGCTAACAAAAATGTTAATTTGACTGTCGTGGAGTTTTATCGTGTCTGAGAAAGCCAAAGCTGAGATTCGAACCAAACCTCAGAAGTGTGAGGCGTTACATGTTAACCACTAGCTCACCATGCTGCCTGTTTGCCGAAATGCTACATTGCAAAAATCTTTGCTATCAATTGAACCAATAGGGATTGCTGTCCTATGATGTCCTAATCCCCTTGTCCATATCATGTAGCTCAGGTGCCTTTCCCGTGTGGTCTCTCTTTCAATGGGAACAATAAGCTATGATATGAGACAATTTCAACAATGACAAGAGCAAAACACACACACACACACACACACATACACGCGCCTCAAAAGGCAGCCCGTCCTAAAAAGGCTTTGGCGACGAGCGATTTCCAGCCGGATTGGAACGACAGCGTGATCAGCAAAGCGTGTCGCCCAAATCCCCGGATGAATGCTCCGAGGGAGCGACCATTTCCATAAAGTGATGGAATTTACCCCCCCACCCCACAAGCGTGTTTTTGTACCTCCAAATCCCGTGCAATCCTGCAAGACACCCACAGACAAGAGAAGAGAGAAAGGGAGAGGGGGGGGGCGAATTTCACTTCATGTGACGGACCCGTCGTGGGAAAAATCGAGAGAGGCGAAGAACAGATGAGCATCACACAGCCCAGCAGGAGCGACACGCGGAATTCGGTTGGGAAGAAAAAAGAAAAAAAAAAACAATTTATGAGGGAATGGCATGTGTAATTTGCCGCCTAATTAACAGTGTGGCATATGGCTGACTTGGCAGCGGGTTTGTATGCAATTACAAAGCTGTCGTACATGCATGCAAAATGAGAAATTAGAAAACAAAGGCGTATTTTTTTAATACTTTTGCTGCATGTCCATCCTTCTATCCATTTTCTTATCGCGCCGAGGGTCACGGGGGAGTTGGCGCGCATCCCAGTTAACTTTGGGTGTAAAAGGCAAACTACGCACTTGACTGGTCGCCAGACAGCCAGAGACAGACATTCATTCTGACATTCACACCGTTATTGAGTGGGTAAACGGCAAGCATTTATGACGACCGCCAACGACTATCATAATGTTTCAACTGTCACTGTAAAAGTAGAATTACACTACTCACAAAACCCCTTTTCACACTGCATTCACTCAGTGGGAAAAAAGATTGTGTGGCAGTGTGGAATGACGGCGCCGCCCCTATTGCCAGCGTGCCCATATTTGGAAGCGCTGCCGTAATAGCCTATCAGAGAGTAAGCACAGAGATCGGAGTAAGTTTTTTGAGGCGCCCAGAAGTCCTGCTGCGCTTCGCGGAAGGGTTCGTCGATGGTACGCTGCTAAGCGCAGTGTGAAAAGGGCTTAAGGATAATGGGCTTTTGAGTGACACTTCCAGATGAACTTTGAAGGGATACTTGACTCATCGAACAATTTTCAGCAGTGAAAAGTTAATATTTTGTCCAGAATGAATTTTACAACTTAATTCTTTTTCATGTACAATTAATACCTTTTTAAAGTCATTTTTTTACTTGCTGTCGACTGATGATGACATCATCATAACGGCCAATCATGGCTCACCTGTTTTCTGGGTTTGGTCAGTCAAATGAGCCATGATTGGCCGTTACCTACTTCCTCAGGACAGGCAAAAAGATTACTTTTTAAAGGTATTAATTGTACATAAAAATAATGAAGTTACCACATTAATTATAGACAAAATATGAACTTTTTACTGCTGAAAATGGCTCAGTGAGTCAAGTATGTCTTTAAAATTCATGTATTGTTATTGCACATTTTGTAAACCTTTGAATGTCCAGGAGGAGCGTGAATGGTTGGAAAAATAATTGGTGCCTGTTAAGGTACAACACCTTGATTAATCTATTTAACAGAGCTGCCTTAACCTCATTTTGTTGCACTGTATATAGCATGACCATTTTCACCCGCTACTATTGTTGATGATTTTTAAGTGATCGTCTTTTCTGGGTTTTTACCGTATACTTATTGAAATGCCCTTACATGTGGGAAAGGAGAGCCACAGTCAATCACAAGGAGCACACTCATGCGGAATCTGCTGTCTGCCACTGCTCGCGCCCAGACACTCACACTCAGTCATACGCAACCCCAGCAGGCCCCACCTCTTAAAGGTACACATACATCTAAATACTACAATGTATACATTTATACTGTTTTCATATTCAAACGAGTTTAAAATTAGTTTTAAAAGTGAACAATATTTAACAAAAAATAGGTACGATACAGCTCTTGAGTTGGCTCTCACGACACGCATTGCATGGATGCATTGCGACATTACAGCGACAAACGTAAGGGCATAAGAGGGAGCAGAATTATTTCTAGTTGAAAAAACAGCCCAAATCAGAATCCATGTGACTTGCCGCCTCCCATCGCGTTTGCGTCTGCACTGAATGTAAGTGGGCAGGAGTGCAGGGCTCTGGAGGAGGTGTTAGGGTCTTGGCGCTTGCACTCCCCTGGTGGACTACTTCAGAGATGGCTGAGCAGAAAAGCCAGAGCATTTAGCTCCACGAGCCAATATTAGGCTCAGACCTGTTGGAAGGACAAACCCCCCGGGGGCTTGTGGAGGCAGAGGTCATTTTTTTTTTTTTTTTTTTTTTTTTTGGTGTCGCTGGAGTGTTCTGACACACTTGGCCAGCTCCTCTTTCTGATTCCGTCCCCCCCTTCCCCATTTTTTTTCCCTCTCCACTCCTCCGTGGCGGTGCAGTGCAGTGAGGTCTGCTTGAGTCACACTCAACATGGTCCACGCCACCGGACACACGGTACGACACAGCATGGATCAGAAAGCTGTCCCCATGCATCATCGCAAAGGGGGTGGGAGGCGGGGACTGTGTGCGAGCAGCATCATGACAGAACTCGCGTTCTAAAAACAGAAGCTGCTGGAATGAGTAATATAAACAGTAAAAATAAATTAGTAATTTTCACAGATGATAATAAAAAAATCTCTGTGAGTATTGTTATATGATCTCTTTGCTTGTGTTGTTTAAAATTGTTATAATATCTTGACATTGCTATTTTCTAATACATCAATGGTGCTTCCCATTATGTGTTAGCACTAAGCTAAAGACATCTATATGTTGTTTTAAGTCCACTATGTGTCATTCTATCTTTAATAGTAAACTTCAACACCATTTGTGATTTCACAAACTCCAGATTGTGGAGAACTCCCTTGAGTGAATCACAATATCAATCTGGCTATTGCCAGGTTAATTAAACGGCGCTCCCTCAAAAACAGCACAATAGCTAATGTCTCGACAACACTGTAGGGAACCACTGTATATAATCTCTTCGACGATATCGGCTAGCTTATGATGTAAAGCAATCCAAATGTTAAATGGTCTGAACTTGAAGTGCTTTCGACACAATATGGTGCTCAAAGCACTTTCACACAAGTCCCCCATGACACAAACGACGTCGGTTATAAACACGCCGCACAGTCCAGTTTTGTTTATTTTACTTTTATGGATCTTGTATGACTGCGGAAGAATTCAATGTGCCTGAAAGAGTGCCCAGTTTTTTTGTTTGTTTTTTTTACATTGGTGTGCAGCGAGACGTTCAATACTAAATGAATTAAAGTTTTTTAAAATATACACACACACAACTGCGGCACATCCCTCAGGCGAGGCGATCTCATTGCAAACACTCCTTATGATGTTAAAAAGGCTTTCAACGCGGATGGCAAATTGATTTTATAAAGCCGTCACGAGTTAACCTGAAGGTCAATGAGCTGAATTGAATACCTGAGTGTCGCACGCAAGCTCACAAAATAAAGTACGCTTTCCAGCTCATATTAACCCGACTCAACTTTGGACTTATCGACGGCAATGTGCAAGGTGGAATCTATTCAGCTTTATTGATTCCTTTCCAGCACATTTCTGTCAAACAGGTACTCGCTATTCAGCTTCCTGCCAGTCAAACGCGGTACTACTACAGGACTTCAATACCATGTGGGTGATTCAAAATAACAAAAATAAACACACATACTAAAGTTAGCGGAGTCTGTATCAGTGGGCTTGAATTTACTATGACCCATAGTTGGCCTTGTATGACTTTTTTTTTTCTTTTTTTTTTTCTTTTTTTTTTCTTTTTTTTTTTTTTTTATATATCAGATTGAAGGCAAGTCTTGCATCATTAAGAAATGTATCAGATGTGTATCATCGATAAAGGATCTGTATTTACTTGGTATCAGATTGATAACTAGTGTTGTTCCAATACCGATACTGCATTAAAACAGTGGTATCGGTATCGGTGACTACTCACAAGTAACATGCCAATACCATTAATTCCAACGCCAAACGCTTTTTTTTTTTTTTTTACTAGGTATGTCAAATATCAGTGCCTTCTCCGGGCACTCCGGTCTCCTCCCACATTCCAAAGACATGCATGGGAGGTTAATTGGGCGCTCCGAATTGTCCCGAGGTGTGCTTGTGAGTAGTAAGGATGGTTGTTCGTCTCTGTGTGCCCTGTAATTGGCTGGCAACCAGTTCATGGTGTACCCCGCCTAGGTTCCAGCACCCCATGCGACGCCTCGCTTTGCGAAGGTCCACACCCTGAGGATCAAACATTTATGTTCATTTGTTAAAAAATTTTAATATTTACTTGGACATTTATGATTCTAGAATTACTATTTAAACTTGTACTTGTATACTCACTTCAAAATGTTTGCTTTGTTCTTACTTTTGTTAACTTATTCTTGACTGCACAACCAATTTCGTTTTCATGTACAGCACTTTGTATACAGCAATGCCTGTTTTTAAAGCGCTTTATCAATAAAGTTGAGTTGAGATGAGAAAGCTAGCTTCTGATTGGTTAGTGCTAGTCAGCTGATCAGGAAGTGTTGTCGCTCTAGCTGCCGTGTATGACGAGTAAACTTTAAATTAAGAATAAATCCGTCTCCATCCATGCCTTTTCATTTTATAAACAGTGTTCTATTAACCACCAACGAATCCTCAGATTAGACTATAGCTATGCTACGTGTATTTGTCATAGTTTTTTTTCCTCGCAATTTTGCCACTTTATAAAGTGCCAAATTTGCAACTTTATAAAGTGAGAAATTTGTGTATTTTTTTTCTCTGAATATTACCCTCCCTCTGAAAATAAATAAATAAATTAGACGTGGCTTTAATACCCCGTCGTATTATTGGATCAATACCCTAGTCTTATTTACTTATTTGCCCGTGCAGCTACGCATACGTTATGTCTCCTGCTGGCCATGAGACACACTGCATTTCAAGCCTCACCTTTCACTCAGTCGGTGATTTCGGCTGTGTGATGTCACACATTTCGCGTGACGCCGTTACGGGCTGTCAGCGCCAAGGAGGAACGGCTCGGCCCGAGGCGTCTCCGCGTGTCATCTTCCTGTCGTCTCCGCGGCAAAGTCGTGCGACGACGTTTCGATGAGACGTAAACAAAAAGCGTTATTTTGTTTACCCCGCGGCCACAGCCAACCTCAAACTCCACATCAGCTTGGGAACACTTTCCCTGACGCTGGCCCACGTGCATTTTGCCTAAATTTGATGTGTCGCCAGCGTGCGCGCGTCACTGCTGCCGTTTCATTGTTTTTGGATCAGGCCTGTCAACAACAAGCTTCTGGTTTTCAACATATTCTTAGTCCAATATTAAAAAAAAACAATTTTGGTTGGATTTTTTTTTTTTCTTCACAATTCTAATCGGTTATTTTTTTTTGTTGGTAAGTTCATAAGGTAACAAAAGTACATTTAAACTAAATTTAGCTCCTAATGTGGGCTAAAGCGTGCTTAGCACACGACATGTAGCTTAGCCTAGCACAAGTCACCCAGATGTTTACCGTCCACTTCGACTCGCCGGCGGCTGGACGTGCCGGTTTTATCCGGCTTTCAGTTGGAAACAAATCGCGTGTCCTCCATTGGCTGTACTGCTTTTGAAGAAGTGCTTCTTTGTTCTAAGGCGAAATTCCACCTTTGATGTCCGCCGTGGGGCGCGATCATTCCTCGTGTCTTTTCTGTCATTCATTCCATGTCATTCAATGTGTATTTTACGCACACGATACGACACGATGATGACGTGACTGTCCAAAATGCCCGATACAGTACTTAACGCAAAAATATTCATAAAAAGTGCAATAAAATCATAATTGCTCAACATAAATTGGCAATTTTTTCAGGGAAGAGATGAAATTAGCCAATTCACAGAATAGATGATTAGTTTTTCATACGTCTTGTGTTCCTTTAAGAACAATTTCAAAATCTGTATTTTTTTCATAAGGAGTTGAATCAGTACTTCTACCCTTAACAGTGTCTTTATTTGATTTGATTTAATTTTTTACACAAGTATCTCTAATAAGTACAGATTGTGAGTACTTTTGTCTTGTAATTTTGTGAATCGCTAATAAGAAAAAGAGGTCAGGATCAAACCGCAGCAAGCTTTTTCACCCCCGACAACAACATTCCGGCAAGACATTCAGCGCCAGCTCGTTATCCCAAAATAACAAAGTGGATTAGGTGGAATAAATAAATAAAAATAGAGCAGGCTTTTTTTTTTTTTTTTTAACAAGACATAAAATGCGTTAAGGAGGCACAACCGGCGACATAAAGCACACATTTACAAAGCATAAATTGAGAATAAAAAGGGATTGTGAAAGGGAAGCTCAATTACAGAGCAGCCAACATAAAGCCTCAGCACGGGTCATAAAACCAGAGCTAATTGTGCTTTTTTTTTTATTATTCATATCACATCAGCTTCACATCATTGACCTTAAGCTTGTAAAGTAGTGTAATAGTATGAATAACGAGTGGTGGCAAGCAGCACTGTTTGCTTCCTGCATTGGCCCGCTTGGACTTGTGACTGCAGGTGACGGCAACAAAAAGCAACAAACAAACAAAATCAGACTAAACGGAGGTGGTAATGGGATGATCGCAAGAGACCAGGTTGAGGAGCGCAGGTTGCAAGCGTCCACTTTTTGTGGTATGTTGAACAAATTGTTACGGAGAGTTTTTCATCGAGGCTGTGACATTTGTGACTTTTCTATAGACTGTGTGCTGAAGTGTAATTGGATCAAACACTGGCTTGATTAATTGCGGAGATGACAAACTGCTCACAGGATGGAGAAAAATATCATGAAATGAGTTGAGGATATTTTGTGATGAGCCACCTGGTCTCGGCACCTCATCCGTCTGCCGGAATCATTTATCTAATAAGCGTCCGCCATGGTTGCCACCTGAACACGACCGTGCGCAACGTGGATTTAAATCTTGTTTGGCCTCAAACTAAAAAATATGCACGACACTTTTAATTTCTCAATGTTTGGCTTTTGACAAGCAGTACTAAACGTACGGACAGAAAGTAGAAATGAATGTGAGAATGTAATGAATGTAATGATGTAATGTTCAATGAACAGCATTGGACTTTATAAAAAATATTATTGTACAACGCCACAATGGCTAGCATAGCCTTCCTGTTATGTTGCAGGTCTAATTGACCCTTAAAAAAATTGCTTAAAAATTTTGAAATGAATACAAAAATTTGGTAACCACACTCCTCACTTTCCATTGAAATGAATAGAAATGCATCTGTTCTGGCCTACCTATGTTGTACTACATTTTTTAAAATGTGAAGTATAGCACTCGATAATATTGAGCTTTACATATAAAATATATCTATCTAGGGGTGTTAAAAAAAATCGATTCGGCGATATATCGCGATACTACATCGCGCGATTCTCGAATCGATTCAATAATAGGCAAAATCGATTTTTTTTTTTTTTTTTTTTTTATAGGATTCACACCTTAAGCATGGAAGAATGTTATATGAACGGAACATTAAGCCTTAATATTTTATTTCAATGCTGTTCAAACATGAAACAAATTACAACCTCTATAAGACTGAAATTTCAGATAAATAAATAATACATTTTCATATAAATCTTACACTCTACAAGCTTACTGATTAGTATTTTCTAAATTTGAATGAAAAAAAATCGCAACAATCGACTTATAAATTCGTATCGGGATTAATCGGTATCGAATCGAATCATGACCTGTGAATCGTGATACGAATCGAATCGTCAGGTACTAGGCAATTCACACCCCTATATCTATCTATATCTATATCTATATCTATATATATTGATATATCTACATCTCTCTCTCTCTCGCTCTCTCTCTACATCCATCCATCCATCCATTTTCTATCTATCTATCTATCTATCTATCTATCGTGCATCCATCCATGTATCTATCTTAGGTGCATCCGTGCGTCCATCCATCCATCCATCCATCCATCTCTCTATCTATCCACCTATCTGTCCACTCATCCGTCCGTCCGTCCCTCCATCCATCTATCTACCCATCTATCTACCCATCCATCCATCCATCCATCCATCCAAAATGACGTTTTGTTTTTTTGTTTTTTGCTCTTAACATCACAACTAGAACGACCATAAACCTCAAACTCTTAAAAAATAAAAAAATAAAAAAATAAAAAAATCTCCAACTTGTACCCCCAGGAATGCAGTGGTCGTGTTCCAGACTCTGTGATCGTCAACTTCGTCTTTAAAATGCATCACCTCTCTCATCTTACTCCAAATGAAGAGTCTCTGGCAGTCAGTACAAAGGCAGTCACGGCAAAATAAAATAAATAAATAAAAACCACCCATCCCCTCATTTGCCAGTTGCTTGCAAGGGAAGCAGGGGAGTTAATCTCACGCGGGGAAAAAAAAACAAAAAAACATGCATTGACTAATTTGAGTTGCAGCACTGGAACACAGTTCAAAGTCAGAGCTGTGATTTGATTCTCGCACGAGAGAGAGGAGCGAGTTCCAGCAGGGCAGCGGTGTTGGCAGCGAGATTAGCCACTGATTGGACCGCTTGTGTCGAGCTCTCCGAGGGCCTCTCACTTGGAGGTGGAGAGCAATGCCGTCCAAAGATGACTGAGAACACTTGAAGACCTCCCGCTAGCTCCGGGAGCAGCCCCAAAAGGTGCTTTGAGGTCCTTCGAGGACTGCACCTTCAGTCTTAACTTCACTTACGGCAGTTTTCAAGTGGACATATGCATGCACAATTTTAAATTGTTTCTTTGTGTTTTAATAGTAGGCGATACGTCGTTTTGGTGATGTAAAGTAGGGCCTGAATGATTTGTCGGCCGGACATTAGTATGCCAATATTAGCTCTTTTAAAATAAAAAAAAAAAAAAAAAATTGTTCACATTTTTGCAGATTTTTCCTGATTATTTTTATTTTATTTCGGATTTTTCTGTGTTGTTAAGTTAAATATTATTGGACAACGTATTGTAAAGCAGTCAAATCTTCTGCCTGTAATTCATGTCTTTATTTTTGTATGTGTTAAGGAATAAAAGATATTTCAGTCACTAGATATATATTTTTAAAATTATTCAGCTCATTAATCAGTTATCTGGATTTTTACTCTGACAAATCTCGGAATTTGCATCGATCGAAAAAATTCATATCGGTTTGGCCCAGCTGTGCAGTAGTGTTGGGCAGATTAAGCTAAATATTTTGGATCGTGATACAAACTGATACATTCATTTGGTCATTTAGACACTGTAAAGTCAATTTTGAGATGTTTTTTTTCGAAAGACATAATGGAATTATGAAGGCTGAAAACATACACATAACTGTGCAGATGTGAATTGTGTCAATATAGCATTAATATGTTTTTCAACTTTTCCTGTTTTGTGCTCGAGTCACCCTTCCCCCATTCTTTAAAAAATTTGCATCAGCGATTATCAGCGCCATTGT
Source organism: Festucalex cinctus (assembly GCF_051991245.1). Lineage (NCBI taxonomy): Eukaryota > Metazoa > Chordata > Actinopteri > Syngnathiformes > Syngnathidae > Festucalex > Festucalex cinctus. Next base: position 26,824,932 of record NC_135418.1, on the reverse strand, counting down.
CTAGCTAGCGACACCTTGAAAATGCGTCTTCCCTTTGGATAGTCTGTGTGAGCACTTTAGAGTGCCTCATTGTCCGTGTGAGCGTGTGCATGTTAAACAGAGAAAAATGTGACGTTGGGCTGGTTGTTTTGATATTTTTCCTTGAACTGTTGACACAAAAACACTCCAGCTGATGTCGACTACATCCTATAAACATTGTATTTATGGAATAGTTGACCAGTAGTGATCGGTCTCTCTTTTTTTTTTTTTTCATTTCAGAATGAAGGAGCGGGACCTGCGGGGAATGTGCAGAAAGGTGTTGCTGCTGGCCGTCTGCATGTTGTCTCTTTGGGGACAACTGAGCAGCGCGTCGTCGCACCGGAGCCACATCGGTATGTCCCTTGCATGTACAAAGAGGCAATATTGTTCTATTTTTAATAGGGGTGTCAGGCGATTAAATTTTTTTTAATCCTAATTAATAGCATGACTTCAATAGTTAACTCACGATTAATCTCAAATTTTATATCTGTTCTAAATGTACAATAAAATATTTAAGTTTTCATACTCTTGTTAACATAAAAGTGGAACAAAATATTAAACTAATGGAAATATGGCTGCATCTTTTAGTCATTGATACAGTAATTTCATAATAATTTATAACATTGAGTTAAAATCATAAAGATTTAATGTACTGTAAAAAAACGAGTGTGATATTGATTTGAGTTGAGGTCATTCTTCTGCCACTAGATGGCATAATTGCATTTGTTAAACGGTGACAGCCCAGTGCATTTTTCTTTTCATATTCTTTTACTGCCACACATTATCAAAAAGACAAAACAGAAAACCCCCGCAGTGCCAGCCGATTTCAAGCATTTTAACTCATCTTTCAAGGCAAAAACAATATTCTTTACCTTTACTACATATACAATGTGGGTACTAAATGAAAGATCGCATTCCATTCATCATAATTTTACTAATTGTTATTAAGCATCTTTGGCAGTCAAAGAGCTAAAGTACACTTGTTTTATTAAAATATAATAATTTATTGTTACTTAAAAATAGGCAACTTTTTTCCATTCCTACAAGATTTAGGGGTGCAAGTGTTTTGTTTTTATTTTTTAATTGTAAAAATTACTCTCCTCCCTCATTTACATTTAGCAGGCCCATTTTTTTTTTTTTTTTTTGCTTTGTGCGTTCACCCAAAGTTGTGTTAGTGCACATTAAACAGTTCAGTAGTCAAAAAAGTTTGTGTGCACCAGTACAGTAATGGTGACCATCCATCATTGTGTGTGTTATTGTGCATTTGTGTGTGCATGTGTGTGTGGCCGAGGAAGGACAAGCCCTTTTGAAAGTGATTTCCTTTAATGGATAGATGGCCCGGTCGGTCCTGGGGCAGGAGGGCACAAAGTGTGACTACACATTAAAATAATGAGCCTCATTTCCGCCACAACGACGATCGGCGCCGGCCGCAGTCGCTCGCTGAAACCGAAAGCCCCACCAGCCAAACACTTTGATCGGGTCAACTATCAAAAAGCGAGCGTCCGTGACCGGAGAGACTGCACCTGGAGGGAACGCGTGTGCGTGCGTGTTTGTGTGAGTCAACGGATTTTGCTTTAGTTCCTTCCAAATAATGACATTGGTTTTGATTCATAGCGTAGAGCGTGTGCAGTTCCCAAAGTGAGCTTCCGCAAACTTTTTAGGGACTTTTACTGTGTTCAAGTAAAAAATACAGTGCATAATTTTCTACACATATTTGTCAAAATGTGTTGTGAAGTACTTTGGCGAACGTCCACACGGGAAGGCCTGAATTTGAAGCCCCATTTTTTTTTTCTTTTATTTCGAATGTGTATTAAAAAAACAAAAATAGTGTTTTCATTATCAGTCAGATTATCAGTCTGCCACAAAAACACTCCAGCTGATGTTGACTACATCCTATAATTTTTTTTTCAAAGCGCCGTCGAAATAAACTGTCAATCGGCAGTGACCGATGGCTCTGTGGAAAAAAAAACAAAAAAAAAAAGTCAAGCAAGTGTTTGATTTGTTTTTACCTTTTTTTCTCTTTATTTATTCTTAAATTTCTGTTGAGGGTGATGAGGCAAATAATTTTGCATTTTTCGTGGTTGTTGTGGTGGTCCGCAGCCCTGTAATCCGGTGGAATAGATCTGCCCCTGCCATGAGCAGAACTTCAGAATTTGTAATATGATGACACTTTTTTTTTTTTTTTTAATATGATTTTTCATGAAACATTATAAAGAGAAATGTTGTGACTACTTCAGCTACTACGGATGGCGGGCCGTAAATAGTCCCCGGGCCATAATTTGAACACCACTGGTTTAGGGTAATCAGATGTCGCATTTTGACGGTTACCCAAATTACATCAAATTTTAAAGAGCTCTTCAACTTGTTTGTTTTCTCGTTCCGCATCAGTGATGCATATCCCACTTGAGAGGCAAAAAAAATCTGAATCGTGTGACTTGAACCATGCGGTTTAAATCCAGCCTTAAACGGACCATTCATGCATATTTTTTTTGACAGTGACGGTGTTGCTGTAAATCCCGTTTGTTTGGCTGCAAACATCTTGTCTCAATCAGGTAATCCGCGGGTTTATGTCGCCGCCCGTGCATTTGTGCCGCTTGCGTGGGTTATTAGGGGCGAGCGCATCCCCGCGCCGCATTTCACTAATCACGCCCGCCTCTTGCGAGGTCAATTCAAGGCGGGCCATATAAACAAACCTCTTTAGCACACCCCCTCTCAGATTACCGAGGCGGGGGCTTCACCAAAGACGTTGAACTTTTCACTACGAGCGCGACCGGAGCACACCGCCCTCTCACATCACTTGCTTAATAAGACCCCCCCGTCTCCCCCTGAGCACCATCTACATTCATTAGCTAGTCATGAAAGAGTGACAAGGGAAGAAAGGGAGCAAGGGCCAAAGTGGTCCGGAGAGGAAGCCAGCGTGCTAACATGTACCTTTTGGCTGTACAATCTGCCTTGGTCATGACTTGAGCTGATGATTTGACAAACGGGGACAAATTGAAGTCACGGCTATTATTAATAGAAAGCGGGCCCTCCAAAGTTGACCACCATAAGTGTTATGTTATAAGACTTGGTTGGGTGTTTGAATACAGGCACTGACTTCCTGTTTGAATTGATTACATTTACTGATGCCAAGCCCCCTTGGGCTGCGGAGATGCACCGAGGAACAGTGGTAATAATCCGAGAAACACACATTTCTCGGTTCGTCTTAAATACACAGTGAATTGATCGGATTGGTTGTGGCTAGACATGTGGGGAACAGGCATGACATGGAATTCTCTGATTGGCTCTTGAACAGAAAAAGAGATGAAAGAGTCTTGACATCACATAGCTCATGATATCACATAGCTTAAAACCAGTTGAAACTAGATGCCGATTACATCAGTTCAAAACAGACACTTGACCTCACGGTCATGACCCAAACATGACCCTTGCACGACAATCATGACAATCGCGAGGGGGGTAGAAAAAAAAAAAAAAAAAAAAGGAGATTCTGCATGTCTGTGTGCTATTATAGTTGTACCCTATATTAAATATGGATTTGATTTTTTTTTTTTTTAATAAAAGAAAAAAAGTATGTCAGCTTTTTTACACACCTCAATTCCTGAGCGTTCAATGAGGTCCTAAGATGAGTCGGTGTCCCCAAATCTCAGCTCACTGGTAATGCTCTGCACTCAAAAACCGGGAACGTAGTCGCAGTGTAGGTTTGATCTAAAAATAAATAAATAAATACATAAATAAATAAAAATTACAAATAAAAAATAAATAAAATTTGAGCCAAGTTGGATTGAGCAATAAATGTTGGGCATAGAACATTAAGTCATTATTTATTCATTTGTCAAGTAAAACTTGAAAAGAATGTTATGTTTTTGTTTTTGTTTTTTTAATTTCTACCCACACAGACCAGACAATTAAAATATATAATGTATGGCATCTGTGAGCTAACGTTGAATATCATTCATTTTTTTGGAAATAAAAATATGGTCACCCGACTCAATGCCCATTATCATAAAGTATGCACCCCAAATTTGACCAACTGTACTTGGATTTTTTTTTTTTTTGTTCCCACCTGAGCAGCATATCTCTGTGTGTTTGTGTGTACAGTATTTGGGGGTGGGAAGAAAAAAATAAACAGCATTCAAGCTTGTTTTGACTGAGAAGGCAAACAGCGAAACGTTGACAGTAGGAAATCATTTTCCCGGCGAGTATACGTGATGCATTGAAAGGCGGGCGTAAAAAAAAAAAAAAACAACAGAAAAAACGCATGCAGCAGGGCCGTTTGCGGGTCGTGAACTGTGTTGCACTTTTTAAGTACAAGTCATTATGCCGCGCACCTCTTGGATGCTCCTGCAAATTGTGACTTGTCAGGTTGATACTGGGGTACACACGCACACGCACACTGTCATACGCGAGGGCCAGGCGGCCTTATTAATAGCATGCAACTGTGCATAAGCTCTCATTTGAAATTCAGTGCGATATTTCCATATTTGCTTATGGTGTGCGCTTTGTGAAATTGCGTGATGCACCCTAATGGTGTACTCTCCAGCCAGACTTTGTGCTACATGGGGCTTTTGTCTTCTGCTTTTTTTTTTTTGGTTTTATTTTTTATTTGCTTTCATATGCAAATGTCATTGAGCTGTTTTTCTCTGTTATTCATTTTAAGTGTTAACGCAACAAAAGAAAGACCCTCCAGAGCCCAAATTAATGACAAAATCCCAACATTATAAGCTTGATCTTGTTTAAAAGCAAGTATCAGTCGACGAGTCATTGACTTGTTAAAGGCTTCCACCAGTTATTTGAAGAATTTGAAATAGTATGTAGCAATGTGTGACAGTTGAGTTTTACCCTGAAATCAACTTGACAAGCTAATCACGTTCACGATTCAAGCTTGTAAGAACTTGGTTTATTAAAACAAAGTAACTGCAATTGGAGCATAATTTTCGTCGTAACTCATTGACTCCCAGCCATTTTCACTGATGTAAGATGTTTCCGTTTTGTAGCAATTCAAATTAAAATATAGCTAAGTTTCATCATTATTTACAAACCTGTTGAAAATACTGGGAAAAAGAGTTTGTTGCAACATGGCCCTGGCTGATCTCTTATACTCTGCTGCCACCTGCTGGCCTTTTTTTTGTAAAGCTACCATTGCTTTAAGGGACCTCCTCAGGTCAGAAGCTCCATCAAAGCCTGTATTCTGTATGTTCTAGCATAAAAAAACAAACAAACAAAAAAAACGTATAAATAGGTTTTTGGGAGTTTAGGACAAAGTATTAAAAACGTTTTTATACATTTTTTATGAGTTAATAGCCAATTTAGCTGCCTATAGATCTTTTGGATGCATAAATTCAACACAAAAATATACGTTTATTGGCAATCATCTGATCAAACTATCACATTCATTATCCGTGCCGTTTGTTGCAGATTTTACCGTTCATGTGGCAGATTATTTTTCCTCAATCAAGTACGACAAAATCCTGTATATAACACACATCCGTTTATAATACGCCTCCATACAAACCATTTTTTTCTCTGTACTTGTGTATAATATCCGTATTTTTAACATCATGTTCTCCAAAACGTTACTCTTACATTGTATTCCCTTTTAGTAATTTTAGTAGCTTATTTTTTTCTTTTGTATACTTTTAACTCTGTTTTTAACTTTTTTTTAATATTGGACTTTTATTTACAGTATGCAAGCCATAGTGAGTTACATCGTACATGAAATGCACTATAAATCAGTGTTGTTTTTTTTAACCACCTTTTTACTGGTCTAAGCAATGTGAAAAATGTGAAAGACCCCCCCCCCCCCCCCTCTATTTTGCAAACAAATGAGTATTATTTACGGTATTTTACAGTAATTTCTTCCTATTTTACCAGCTTTTGTAGTGTGCTAATTTTTTATCCTATACAAAACAAAGTGAATAGATGAGTATCCACCCGGTTGGACACGGAAGTGCCACTCACATTTAGCGTGCCATTTTATACCGAGCAGGTTGCCCCCCTCCCACTCCCGTGGGCACGGTGTTTACGCAGGGTCGACGGCGACGGTGCCGGGTGGTCGACACGACGATGACGGACGGAGATTGAGACGGGGAGGTGGATGCTGCATTGAGATGCACTGTGAGGGTTGACAGAGGTGATTCGGCCCCCGTCTCGCTGTGGCAGCTCCCTAGATTAGAAAACCGTCAAATGTCCGGGGCGATCGGCGCGTGAATGGCAGCTGTATAGATGAGTGGAGAGTGGTCGTGTGTGGCCTTGGATGCTTTTTTTTTTTGTGTGTGTGCTTGTGAAAGCAAGGGAGAGGGGACGGCGCGGACGTGGCGAGAATCCTAAAGGTTCTTTCCGCACACTTAGTTTATATGGACTTCACTCTTAAACTTAGTAAAATGGCAGGTACAATAACAGTAAAGGCAAATTATTTCTGCTCATATGAATATGTCAATTATTGTCAGTTATCATTCATTTGGTCTAAATGTTTGTGACACATTTGTCACACTTTTAACACCAAAATGTCTGTTATTTGCTGGAGGTTGGATCCCAAAGTGTAGACACAAATAAGGTTTGAACTATTTATTCACATCGAGAGGCGTAGGACAAACTTGACTAGATGAGAAACAAAGAGAGTTGCAAAGATGAACAGAAAGCAATAATCCGGCAAAACACACACAAAGAACGGCATCACATAGGTCCAGACATCACCGAAAGGATTAAAGATCGACATCACGTAGCCTAAAACTAGTTGAAAGTAGATGATGGTTACATCTGTTCAAAGCAGACACTTGATCTCAAACTTAACAGGTCATGAACTCAAACTTAACCCAGGCGTGACTCCAGACATGAGTCAAGACCCAGACATTACCCCAGTCTCTACCGTTATATGTCCTAAATGAAATGTCATGATTTGCAGCGTGTTTTCTGAAGATGCTGATTTCATATTTGGATGCGTACTTCAATTGCTTAATAAATATGCATTTTCCATGAAAACAAACAAAAATGCATCTAAGTACGATTCTTAAGAGTCCCTTTTTCTTAGTTATTTGAAATGGCCCTTCTATGTCACTCAAGCTATATTGGTTGTTAGCGCCAGTGGAGGGAGCCTCATTATTTTGCTGCAATACACCAGAGGAATCTATGATCTTAAGTGTTACAATGTGGTAGCCATTTTGCATTAATTACAATAGCAGAGAGTCAAACAGATGGTCTTAATTCTGAGGCATGTATGAATTTGTTAAAGTGTTTATATCGTTATTATGAATGTATCAAGACAATAGTTAATGGGCTTAATGAGTAGTTATGATCATTTTATGCACTTGTATCTGCAGTTTGAAAGGCGATGCAAGTACATTGGAAACTGTTTATGTCATTACCGTTATGCACTTTTGTGTTTACCGTCATACAAGAAGGGTCACCATTGTCATTGTTTATGATTTTTTCCCCTAAACAAATGTTAAGAAATGTTCAGATTTTATGTGCATTGGACAAACAAAATGATAAAATTTAAAGGAACATATGACTTCAAAATGGTTGACATTTGCACATAAAACGAAAGCTGTGTAAAAAAACAAAACAAAAATACATTTATATATATATATATACACACACACACACAAATATCAATGCTTAACTTAACTGTGATAGCTTAGCTTAACTGTGATAACAGCTCACAATTTAGCAAGCAAGGTGTGTCAACGACTTGCTCAGAAAGTGAGATTATTAAATCTTTTTAACAAATCTATTTTATGAATCAGTGGAACCACTCTTTAACTTTTATTCATTTATTATCAAAATAACTGTATGTCTGGCTGACACAAGTTTAGCTAAGTATCATAGGAAGATTAAATCTGTAGGTGCTTGTTCAGCGGCTACTTTTAATCACCTAGCTTGTATGCTATCTACCATGTTAGCTACCACAGTTGCTTACGTTGTTAGCGACTCAATGTCACAACAGTTACCGAAATGAGTGGAAACAAAACTTTGTGCGATGAAATACATTTACTCTGCATGCCTTTGTTGTGGTTTGAGGCAAGCGCCAGCGTATTTACTGTATTATTCTTCTGTGTTTCATCGTGTGGGGTTGGATGCAAACGGCGTTCGCGAGCGAATCCGCCGGCAGCCGTTATCAACAGCGCTGAGTCTCTAATCGCAACTCAAATGTAAACCCATTAGCCCTCGACACTTTATGAGTTACTTCCAGCTATTCTGGAACGGGCTGGAATAAGGTGGGTTTTTTGGAAGGAGGATTTTGATAGAAACCAAAGGAGAGGGGATGATAGCGATTCCGGCTAATGAATGCAATCAGCGGAGAGGTGCTAACAGCATGGCAGTAATTGGGTCTTACACACTAAAAGCCTTCCTTTATCTTCCAATTAGAGAAGCCTCCTTTAAAGTTAGTCAATTGTACTGCTGTTAATGGGCCATGCTTGGTTGGAGTTGAGCACCAGGAGGAGATTCAAGGCCGCACCTTTTTGAAAATGGCCACTAAAGCTTCATTGCTCTGCACTGCGCTCTTGAAAGGTAATATGCTGAAGAATTATTAATTTGTTGGCAATGGGGATTTACTGCACTTCCTACTTTTTTTTTTTTTTTTTTATAATGACAGGCTGTTACAAATGCTAAACTTTTTAAACATTGCTCATCTTTGGATTTGAATTAACCCAATAAAGTCTGAACAATGAAATATATGAGAGAAAATTCTGATTCTTTATAGAGTATTTTTTGGTCCTTTTGAACAAACAACGCATTTTTTTTGAAAATCAACTTCCACATACGACTTTTGATTTGTGTCATATTTGATACATCCGGTCACAATTCTTTAAAGTCGTACATTTATAACTCAAAAATATAATAATAAACGGACATGTCAAACATATTAGTAGTTCCAAAAATCAGAAAGAACATTTCCCACAATTAAATAAGTATAGCTTTATATATAGCTTTAACGGGGAACTAAATATTATAGTCATAAAATAGAGGGCTCAAAATGTCTTGTATTTAATATGATACATTTGGCTTTATAGGGTTTAATTAATACAGACAGAATATGCTTGTTTCATGGTTAATTTCTTTATTAAAACACCTTAAGTAAAGTAAGTACACTTTTCAGCCACTCCCAACCCCAAATTTAGCTCACTTACAGAGAAATTAAGACACATAGGCAGCTCACGAAATAAATATGTTGTCGTTTAATTTCACACTTGCTTTATTTTTGCTCACCGATGTCTGTCATTTTTTTCAGAATACTCTTCAAGACATTTTTATTTGGCGGTGTACTGTAAGATTTTTCAAATGCAAAATATTTGCTTCGGTTGGGAAACACTGGCATAAATGTATGCTCAATTTTAGTCTGGGTAATAATCTCAGATTTCCCTGTCATTTTGCGCCGCACTCCATGTTGAATTGCAAGCTGCCTCAGGACACCATTAATGGCCAATGTCCCTGCCCCTCTTTTTAACAGGTCATCTCTCTGGGGGGGGAAAAAAAGTACATCGACAAACCTTAGATAAAAAACAAGGGAAAAAAAAAAGGTAATTTCAAGAGAACTCCGGCAGTTCTACCTATTACATTTTATCCCGCGCTCCATTCTCATAAAGTCGATGCTCCGCCTTGGTCGTTGACTTTATGGTCCAAGTGTGGACAAGTTGCCGCTGCACTCCATTCCCGAGGAAGTCATGGAGCGCAGCGGCAAAAGATGGAGGCCAGCGTTTCACAGGCTGCGCTTTTATTTCACTTATTTCTCTCAACGTGAACTCTCGGCCCCTATAGATAGAGCAGGATTAGTTAGGAAACTACCTGATGCGCAGTTGCTTCCCACGCGTGCCCCGACTACAGACGAGCGCTCGTAAAAACGTCCGTTCGGATTTGTGTGATCAAGCCGGAAGACAAACCTCAGTCTTTTTAGGGGGCAGCAGATTGTGACGAATGTATGATTTCTAAAAGCGTAACAGTAAGTATGAAGAGGAAAGTGCCGTTTACAAAAGACTTCTCAAGAATTCCCATATTGCTCTCAAGATGTCGTGAAATAATTCTAGAAATACACACAGCCTCTGATGGGGAGCTGAAAAAAAATACTTAAGATGAGTTTAAATTAGGAAATTCAGAGGCACTGGAAACAGTGGTAGGCACTTCTGCCTCACAATTATCAGGTTGGTGGTTCGAATCCTGCTGGGATCTTACAAGTTCTCCACTTGTTTTGTTTTTTTCTCGTTTTTTTCTAAAAATGTGCACATTAGACACAATTAAAACTGCTCCACACCTCAAATAGAGGTTGCTTAGCATAAACACGACAGCATAATATAAATACAAAAATATTTTTATATTCTGCGATTGGCTGGCAACTGGTCCAGGGTGTCCCCCGTCTATTGCCCAAAAGCCAGCTGAGATAGGCTCCAGCACCCCCCGCGACCCTTGTGAGGAATAAGCGGTCAAGAAAATGGATGGATGGATATATTTTTTAACAAATCTATCACATTTTGAGTGAAATAAAAATAAACACCTGAGAGCCTGCAGCTGACCTCAAAGACTGGTGGTTCGGCAGTTTTTCGAATATTTATTTCATATTTAACATTTTTAAATGTATTCATTTATGTGTGAATAAACAGAGGGGAGGGGGTGTTTTTTTGTGTTGAGAATGTGTCTTGAATGTTCATCAACGTTTAAATATTTTTTGGGGGATTTATTCTTCCTGGATTGGCTCATGGCAACCGGTTCAGAGTGTACCCCGCCTATTGCCCGAAGCCACCTGGGATAGGCTCCAGCACCCCCACGACTTTTGTGAGGAGTATGCAGTTAAGAAAATGGATGGATGGATGGATTGATGGATTGATTGATTCTTTTAGTGGCCTGCCCCCCCCATCCCTTGCGAATAACGAGGGTCCAATATAACATTTGGGTTATTTGACTGCTTGAGATTCCCCCTGTGAAGTTTAATTAAATGTGTAACTAATTAATACCTAATTTAAAAAAAAAAAAATCAGGATACAGTACATACCTTCTTCTCAACTACATTAACTAACAAACTCGTATCCTCCTTGCAGGCCTTTGCGTTCTGTCGTGCCGTCTCCCTATCTATCTATCTATCTATCTATCTGTCAGTCAAAGCAGCACGAACAAAGACGAAGAATGCGGAAATGCAGTTGGCGTGCGGCGACGGCAGCCGTTTAGGAGCAGACATGACAGATAAGCGCTACGCCAGCGTGTCAAGATGAAAAGAACGGTGGACACTGAGGCGCTGGCGCGCTCTGCGGTTTGAGGCCGACGCGCTTGTGCGCGTGGCCGGCCGGCCGGCCCCGGCGTGGTAGCCTATCGATCGTGCTTTGAAAAAGCCTTTCAAGAGCGCGCTCGTTAGCGGTGTCCTGCTGGCTGGGAGCCAGAGCTCAGCTGCGCTCACCAAACAAATGCACAAATCACTCGAATCACTTTAACTGACAAGGCCAATGTTAAAATAAATAAATACATAAAAACGAGTTTCACCTTGTTGCACCAATATTGTATTAATTTTGATATTAACTGATCGGTAGTGCTTCTATTGACAATTCCGAATTTGCTATATTCCGATGAAAGCAAACAGCGTTTATGTATTGCTTATTGCCCGTGACTAGCATACAAACAAACAATATCTCGTCACATTTTGAAATCAAAATCATCCTGCACACATCAATTGACAATGATCCAAAGTCCAATAGACAGAAAGTTTCCTTTCACTGAGTTATTGCTGCATTCAAGAAAGGTGGGAACTTGGATTGCCCCACTTCCGACCGCAAAGCCTTCGATGTAAACAACAAAGATGGCTGACTACGATCAACTGTTTGTTGTTCTGGTTGTCATAAGTCAGTCCAAAATATGTTGGATTACGTCAGAGATAGCTTGCTTGATTCATTAATATTCGACATAACTTGACATAGCGCAACGTATGTGACGGTATGCCGCTATCTCCCTGCATGAAATTATACGGTCAACTACTTAACTGTATGGAATTCTTATAAAATAAGATTAAAACAATAAATGAACCAATATTTTATCACTATCCGCCATTTTTATTGTTTACGTTCGCCTCGAACGCTTTCAGGTCGGAACTGGGAAAAAACAACTCGGATATATCCGACTTCCGACCATTATCGAATGCAGCATTAGCTCCGGCGTCGGCGCTGGCTTCCTGGTTTTGTCACAGTTGCATATCCTGCCCCCAAACACGATGTCGCTCTGTGATTGGTCCAAACCGGCGGTTATCAGCGGGAGCGATACAAGATGTATTCTCCGGGGTTTGTGAACTCACAAATACCACAAGAATTCATCTACGCTGTCGTACTTTCATGATTTGTTGTTTTCGAGCGACAATTTTTTTTTTTTGTTCCTGACATCATCACCGTTGGATGAGCACCAAATGACGCAAAACTACTTTCCATCATCGTCGACCTCGTTGGACCATCACGAGGATGGTAACAGTCAAGAGACGTTCAAGCACCTCCAGTAAATCAGCGGCAACTAACGTGCCTGCGAGTGTACTCGAGCTCGCGATGTAGAAAATGAGATGGTGACAAATGCTTCGGCGGCAGTCGCACGCTATTAGGAGGAGAAAATTGCACGCGGAATAAAAAGAGGAACGCACCGGGGTGGTTCCGTGAACATCTATTACAACGTTTTTTAAGAGCTCAGACAACACACTCGTCCTTGTGTTGGATAACTGGAGTGGCTGCTCACTTGTAAGGCCGCGGGAATTAATCAGTCAGCGGCGGCGGGGCTCCACCGGCATCGCGGCAAGCCAGATGAATGGTTGGTTGGAAAAAATAAAAAATAAATAAATAAATAAAACACGTCCGCTCGGCAGGACGCCAGAGCCGACTCATCTGATTTTACATTCCACCTCTGTAAAGATCATCTTGAGCGGGAGAAACAAGAAAACTAATTTCAGCTCTGTCAACCAGCAATCTGACCTGTGAGGATAACCGGTCTGATGAGCCAGCAACAATCCTCAACTTTTTATTTGAGTCTCTTACAAGGCGAGGAGACTCACTTTAGTTTCTGTCAGAGAGAAAATAAAATCCAAAAATACACCGTAAAATGTTTTGGTTTGTTACTCAGCATTTGATGCAAACATTGTGGATTTCCAGATGACTACGCAATAAGATAATAATTAGGAATAGACCGATTATCGGCTGGGGCGATTATCGGTGTCTTTATTTGTCAAAATGGCAAATATCGGCATCGGCCATTTTTTTTTTAATCTGAAGGCCGATAAAGCTTACTGAGCAGTGAATACGTGAAATGTAGCGAATTTGGGGTTTTCATTAGGAATTGTAAGAGTTTTTACTTGTCATAAACACATTTGGAGCATATTCAGACAATTTTTCACTGCCAAGGGAACGTTTCGTTAATGGATCAATTTAAATTTCCACTTTATAAAACAATAGCTACACTTTATTTAAAAAAAAAAATCAATCAAGAAATATATGAATATGGTGAAGTTACAGTAGAAATCTTTAGGGATCTATTTACTTGCATTTTTATTTGAATTTTTATTATTATTATTTTTTATTTTTCTATTTTACTGCAAATGAATATCGGCTTGAAATATCGGTTTTCGGCCTTCCTGACTACTAATAATCTGTAGTGGTATCGGCCTTGAAAAAAAAACATGTAGGTCTATCACTAATCACTAATAACTGGAATATTTTCAGAATGTGATTATTTGCACCCCCCAAAAAAATCAAGTGCTATAACTAGGGAATATTTTTAGAATTGATTAATCAATTAATTGACTAATCAGATTCATTTTCATTTTGCATGAAAGTCTATTAAAAAAAAACTTTTTTTCCCCGATTAATTTTATTAACCAGTGATTGGTTTATTTCGAACTTTGTATTCGTATAGTGAGTCAAAAAAAAGAAGGATATTGAAGTTGTACTATGTACTATTTTGAATAAAAAATGGCTCCAAACGATTACTCGATTATTAAGTTGTCGATTAATTTGAGAATCAATTACATGTCGAATAATTTTGACAGCACTATATGTGAAATATTTTTGATTGATTGTCATGACATCTGTCCAGTTTTTACTTTTTCTTTCCATCGTTTGCATTTTGAAGTGCATGAAAAGCTTTTCAAGTTGAATGCAAAGATGTCAGAGAGACTTTTTATTTTCCCTTCGCCAATATTCATAAAGCATAAGTAGGAGAACCCCTGTTTCTTTTTTTTTTTTTTTACATTTCACGCTTGATTGTCGGCTCAGCAGGTTTACAGCCTCAAAAATGAGTCTTTTCTGAATACTTTAATTCAATTAAAGCCCGATTTGCTGCATCGTTTCTCAGCAGGCAACATCGGCGAACGCCTTCGTTATATCTGTCTTTTGAATGTATCTTGAATTGCTTCACCTGTCTGTATTATTTAATGCCTACTGACATTCACCCCCGCGTTTTTAACCCCCGCAGTTGCGGTTCTTTTCCGTATCACCGGGAGGCTTTTAGCCGAAGAATATACTTTTTATGAGCTGCGATCAGCATAGCGCCTTTGAACCTAAGTGGATTACCGAAATGTGGAGCCAACTCTCTGAATGATTGGAATTTCATAGGGGCCTGGACCTCCTGGATTTATGTCTGCTGCACTCTGTATTTGATGTTTTGATGTTCTTCTGCACGCGCCGCCTGGAAAGGGCCGATTTTCGGTGTTAACTGAATTGAGGATTCACGCTATATATCTGGCCCTCGCAGTGCCAAAGCAAATTACTGCATGCCTCAGAGGATGAACAAGTTTGCTTCCGTTGCCCGTTCTTGTTCACACGGAGGCTTGACTTCTCACTTTTCACTCTTTGTGATGCCATTGGCCTGGTCTAGTGAACATGCCAGTTGTGAAGTGTTGTTCGTGCGCACTTACTTTCCCTGTTGACGAATGACAAATAGTAATCGCTGGGTGTTGTTCAACATTCGCCAAGGAAATAGCGGTGTCAAATTAGTTTAATTTAAAGTTCATTTAACGCCACTTTTTTTTTTTTTTTTAATACACGATTAATGATTGCCCCTTACTTGCAAAGCCTGTATTGGGTGAATTCCTATCGCAACGCAACAGACATCCACGTAAAAATTTAGCAGTAAAAACTTTAATAATAATGCATATATTTGTGGAGAGTGGGGGTCAAGTTGTATTTTACGATTTAAAAAATGTGTAGGATTTCACACGTTACTTCGTGTTAAAGATTAGACAGCTATTAATATGAAAAAAAAAAATGCAATGAGCTGTCATTAATATCTTAAAAATGCAATTATGCCATCTAGTGGCAGAAAAATGACCTCGACACACTCCTTTTTTTTACCGTCCATTACATCTTTTTTCATTTTAACTCTATTTGATGAATTATTATGAAATTGCTGTATTAGCCATATTTCTATTAGTTTAACATTTTTTTTTCACATTATTGTTAACAAAAGCATGAAAACTTAAATGTTAAACTGTACATTTTATTGTACATTGAGAATTTATATAAAATATATATATATATATATATATATATATACATACATATATATAGACAGACAGATAGACAGATAGATAGATAGATAGATAGATAAGAGAGCATTCAATGGCCTTTATTCTATGCCGATTTTTGGTTTTTGCGTGTCTCAAGATGTCTTCATCCAATCTCAGCTCCTGCTTGCCATCGACGATAATGAGTTCCTCTGTATGTGTGTGTGTGTGTGTGGTTCGTTTCTCAATTCAGCCGTTTGATGAAAATGGAGGGTAAAGAAGAGCGAGCCTTTTTGCCCTTTTGTTGTTTGGATGTGCATGACTCAGCATCCCAGCGGTGTCGTTATGTAGCCATAAAACAGACTCATGTAAGTGTGGTCTTCCCGTGTCACGTTATGTAACGCTGCCTATTGATATTCAAGTCCGACTTCAGCTTCTAATTTTATGCCATCAATCTGCATGCAGTCTTGTCAAAAGAATACCAATTACCGCGAGTTAACATGAAAGAGCTCGCCTTTGCCGTTTCTTCTTCTTTTTCGTCACCCCCCCCAACGTGGACTCTCCTGCCATATTGATGTTCTCTGATTTCCCTTGCGATCATATTTACGGCGCAGGCTTGGTTGTCATCTGTCACTTGAATGTCATTACGGGTGGTTTTCACCGCTGCCTTTGACGGCGTGTCTCTTGTCTAAGTAGTAGCTGTTTTTTGTTTTTTCCACCCACAATGACACATCATTCAAAAAAGTAGGATGGTGTGATGAAAATACTACCAGGAGGTCCTCCCTCCTTTGGTTTCATGCATTGACAGGAAATGAGCACTTAGTTTGTTTCTTTGATTTTCTAAAACACATAAATTTATTGTGCCAATTTAGAATCCATCCATCCATTTTCTAGTCGCTTTTCCTCACAAGGGTCACTGGGGGTGACGGGGAGCCTATCTCAGCTGGCTTCGGGCAGTAGGCGGGGTACACCCTGGACTGGTCGCCAGCCAATCGCAGGGCACACAGAGACGAACAACCATCCTTACTCACAAGCACACCTAGGGACAATTCGGAGCGCCCAATTAACCTGCCATGCATGTCTTTGGAATGTGGGAGGAGACCCGGAGGAGTACCCGGAGAAGACCCATGCAGGCACGGGGAGAACATGCAAACTTGACCCAGGAAGGCCGGAGCCCGGACTCGGCTATTTAGAATTATAATTAATATTTTTGTCATTGCACAGTGTACAACAATTTTTTTGTGACTATTGGAAAATACCAGAAATAAAACTGAAAGGAGCAATTAGGTTTAAATTTGTTTATTCGGTACACCAAAAATTGCTCACGGGTCAATCTGACCCATTGTAAGATAAACCATCATAATGTACACACCCCTAAGCACATTTTTTTTGAGTAAATATTGGAAAATAAACAGTTGGAGCCCAAGGGCAATAAATATAACGAGAACAGTAGGGGCCCCAATACAGAACCTTGTGGAACACCATATGACAGTGGGGCGGTTATTATTGTTGTCGTGATTGTATTGTATTGCTGTTAATGTTAATGTGACAGCTAAGGTAGTTTGAAAGCGCTATAAAAATAAAGATGACTTGACTTGACATAATGCTAATCCAAAAAAAAATAAAAAATCCCGGGTCAATTTGACCCGCTGCCTATCAAAAAGTTGAAAATAGGTAAAACATTTGTTTTGGCTGTGAATATTAGAAAATAGCAGAAATATACTTGACAGGAAATGAGCAATTAAGGTTAAGGCTGGAAGGTTTGCTACCCAAAATGGAGAAGGGCTTATTTATTAACTTTTTTTCCTTGATGCACCAAAATTTTTCAGCGGTCAGTCTGACTCGCTGCCAGACATCAACCAAACCATCAAAATTCTTCATAAATTGGATTTCTTTCTGGAGAAAATAAGTGCATACCATAAAAGAAAGTAGTCCCATGTTTAGCCCATTGTGTCACTACCAAACTTCAACATGGGTCAATTTGACCCACTGTGATGTCAGCATTTTCCCATCTTTCAAAATGTTCATAAAAGTATAATTATTTTGTGACTATTAAAAAATGAATATATGCTACTTTGAGTGGTTAAATCCGACATTTCTGCTCCTCTTTTAGCCCCTTGTGTCACAGTCAAACTGTAAGACGGGTCAATTTGACCCGCAACATAATAGAAGGTTTTTAATGGAGAGGGTCTTGTGTTGAGATGTTTTCCAGGATCGCCTCCCCCCCCGTGCGTGGTACTCTGCTAAATGAGGTCTCCGTTGGCATCGGTGACGGGCCACCGTTGTTTTGATTGCCTTTCGGCGGCCGTACCTTTTCCTCGAGTGGCCAGGTGGAAAGCTGACGGATTGAGTCGCGCGGCCGACAGCCGGGACGCGCTTGTTAGCGATACCCCACCTGCATGTTAAATCAATTGTTTGATTGCAACCCTGCCGATTAGCGCAGACGTAACAGACGATGGGAGCTGGCCAACCAGGTGCAATGTAATGATATCAAGCATGTTCTGCCCCCTCGGTTCTGTTGAGGCCCAGTAGAGCTGGACTCGGATTTATTGTAGGGCAGGACAAATTGCATCCTAATTAGAATGCATGTACAGCAGGTGGTGTCCAAACTACGGCCCGGGGGCCATTTGCAGCCCGCCGTCCATTTTTTAGTGGCCCGCGACATATGCTAAAATTGGCATTTGACTCAGTTCAAATAAAATAAAAACAAAAATGTTTGGTCAAAGTAAGAAGGGAAGGTGTTGAAAAACACAGGTGCTATTAAAGGTTATTTTAGTTTACTAAAACTAACGAAAAAACTCAAATTCAAAAAACAATTTCGTTAACTAAATAAAACAAAAACGAAGATGCTTTTCAAAAAAAGAAAACTAACTGAAACTACATTTTATGTTTACAATACTAACTAAAATAAAACTATAATTATAGCAAAAATGTCCTTCGTTTTGGTCTTTGGTAATTAAATTAATGCATGAGTCTTGGGGATGATTTTCAATGTGATTTTTAGTAGATTTATTTGATATAAACCGGAATAATGATGTCTTCCCCATGGTGTTTTTTAAATGTTGTGCACGAGTAATACACATTTAAAAAACCAAAAACTAAAACAAATACTGAAACTAACTAAACTAAAACTAAGCATTTATTAAAGAACTAAAACTAATAAACAGAACCCCCCTGAAAAATAATTAAAACAACCTAAATTAAAAAAAAAAAAATTCAAAACAAAATAGAAACTAAAATGAAAAATTCCAAAACTATAATAACCCTACTGCTATATTACAAATAAATTGGTTTATATACTGTAGCATTTTTTTAAATATTCAAAAGGAACAAAAAAATATTTGTACAATTTTTAGGACTAAATACAATTTCTCTTCATAACATTATGTGGCCCTTGCGTCCTTGTGATTTTCTGTATGTGGCCCTCAAATGAAAAAGTTTGGACACCCCTGATGTACAGTATGTGAAAGACAGAGATAAATCTTCAGGTTAAATCGTGTTTGAATAAACCTGCAAATGCATCAAGCTTTCTTTTTTTGTTGTTTTGTGAAAATGCGACTCTTGTTTTCTTATCTCCACTGAATTCAAGTGAGTGTCTTGTCTTATTTCATGACAGCAAAAAAAAAAAAAGAAGAAACAAATGTGAGGTGTATCATGGAAATAAATTCTCTAGCCAAAGCATTATTCACCCAGCAGATTATATAAACAAACTGTTTTTTTTCCACCTTGTCTTCCTTTTGTATCATGTTAGTTTTGTGGAAAATGAATGCAGTCAAGACAAGCACAGGACAAATAAGTGCAAAAATGAAAGTAATGTATTTCTTCAGTTTCTGTCCTCTTCACTTTCAGAGATTTTTTTCCCATTAATGTTGGTAATGAATATTGATTAATACCAGTGTAATGTTGCTAATCATCAAATATTGTCAAATACTTATTTAGACTCAAGGCTGTGATAAAACCGAAGGAAGGAAATTCAGTTTTAGTTTGTAATTTTTTTTCCAGATCTTACATTCTTTTGACATGACAATTTATGGTGTTCCACAGGGTTCAATTCTGGGGCCTCTGCTCTTTTCATTGCCTCTGCTTGTATGTAAGTAAATTATAGTTATCATGTAACATTAATCCAATGACTATAACGTTCTAACAATAATGTTAACTAATGCTAGCTTGTAGCCACTTGTTGATATACTGTAATGTGTGTGAAGTTTTTCATCAAAAAGATGAAAAAATTTGAAGTGAAATAGTTCTAGATCCAAAATGTTCAACATAATCTGCTGACAAAAATAAATAAATAAATAAAATACAGGGGTTAAATTACTGTCCTGACTAAAACTGGATTTTTTTTTCTTGACTAAAATTAGATGAATAAAATTGTTTTCAATGGTCTAAATAAAGACTAAAAATGCTAGATTTAGTCGACTAAAAATGTAATAAATAAAAACGGGATAAGGTTGACTATGATTAAAAACTAACAAGCGTGATTGAAACTGGACTAAAAGAGCCAGAAAAAGATACTCATTCAAAATCCATTCAAATTTAGCAATTAAATGATCAATTTAACGCACTGACCTTAATTATTAGAAGGTATTGCTATTGACGATCCTGACCTTGGATTTTCTTTGTAACGGCTTGACACTCTGAAAAGTAATAAAAAAAAACAGGTCGTTTAAGTTAGCGTTTATAATGAGGCCCAAAACGAACATCTCTGTCTGCATACATATTGTTGCGCTTATCAATCGGCACTGGCGGCTACGAAATTTGCCGCGGGAGAGCGCGATTGATTGTCCGAAGGGGGTGCCGGGATTCACGCCAGTCCTCGTTAGTGGTGGTCTCTGTCCTTTCACCTTTCTTTGTGTCTCATCTCCTTCCCGCTGATGTGATTCGAACTCATGGCAGGCCTAAGTGCTTTAATAGAAATGTATTGATCACACACCCGCGCACACACCGGACCGGACCGGTGTGTGCGGACCCATCAACACTTGCGCTCGACGCTCACAACCTGATAGCGAATGAAGAGCTGATTTGTTCATCATCAGCATGTCAGGGTCGCCGTGGTAGTTTGCTGGGTCGCTTTGCAACCATAGAATCAAAGTGTCCTTGAACAGCACATTGACCTATCAGTTCTCTATAGAGCTTCCCTTTGAGTGTGTTCTCGTTCATGCATCTTTCATGGAAGGTCGTTCGAAAAAAATGGAACAAGTGAGTCATGTCAATAATAGATGCCTTTTGTATTTGTCACTAGTGATTGACTGATATGTTTTGGGGGGGTTTCTCGGGCGATACCGATTATTAGTAGTCACGGAGACCGATAGCCGATATTTCAAGCCGACATTCATTTGCTAACCTGGTAATAACCAGATGGATATTACATATCCATCTCGTACCTCTCCACAGTAATTAAGTCGGGAAAAGGCGGGACATTCTGTACAATAATTCGAGCTGATTGAGCGATGAGTCATTCTACACGTTTATTTTAACCAATTCCGGCCATGGGTGAAAATTCCGTCTTCGTTCTTGCCGAAAAGGGAAAAAAGCACGAACATCTTACCAGCTAGAAATACACGAAGCGCCTCTCGCTGTTCAACATTCAACAAGGAAACGGCGAGTATTTCTGCGAGAACACAATTAATTGCAGCGTCCATTCGTCCATGTTGGGTTTAATGTTAGCTCCGGCGTCAGCACTGGCTTCCTGGTTTCGTCGCAGTTGCATGTCCCGCCCCCAAACACAATGTCGCTCTGTGGTTGGTCCGAACGAACGGCGGTTGATATACCGCGAGAATTCATCTTGCGACAGCAAGGTTATTCATTTGCAGTAAAAGAGAATATTTTAGTGCAAAAAAAAAAAAAAAAAAAAAAAAAAGTTTAATTTTAAACGTAAAAAAAAAAACAACAAAAAAACTGACAACTTAGTTTGAAAATGGTAACAAAAATTGCAGGACGCTTCCGGGTTCATCAGGATGTGTTAAGATAAATTAAAAACTAAGCAAGTAAATAGTTCCTTAAAGTTTTCTACAGTCAATAACATTTTCTAAAATTTCAACATAATTTCTTAATTTTATTTATTTTTCTAATTTTTAAAAATAACCAGTGTAGAGAGTTCCTAGTGTCAGCATCATATTTATAAAATTGTAAAGTTACCTGTATCTCACTCTGCTGCAAATGCATGTGAATGTAGCTAATTTGGGATTTTCGTCTGTGTTTGTAAAAGGTTTCAAAAGATCTTCACAAACAGTGAAAAATTGTCTGAATACGCTACCCTTGGACAAGAAAATGGATGGATGGATGGATAGATGGATGTTTGAAATGTCTTTGTGACAAGCAAAAACTGTCTGAGAACATCTTAAAAATCTGATTCGTAAAAAGGCAGATGCCGATAATCGGTCTATCCCTAGTTGTCACTATGGTTTGGTAAAAGTAAGTTTCTACTATACATGGCTGAACTATCATCCTTCCTTCAATCCATCTGTCTTCATTATGGTTGATTTGATTCTTATTCATTTCAGCAAAAATGAGGCTGCGATTGTAAAACTCAGCGCAAATGCAAATGGCTTTCATTTTAGAACATAACATTCATCTTAATTCCGCCCTTACTCCCCACCCTTCCAAAATATAGCCTTCAGTGATTTGAGTTTTATGTGTGCATATTTAAATAAATGGCACTTCCCACTAGCTGTTTGACTTCACAAAATCTATGCAGTGCTGCATTCTGCACAATCACAGATTTGTCTTCATGCTTCTTAATAAGTCCCTTATCTTTTTTTGAAAAAATGTTCCATCCTCTGTTGCGCTGTTCTTAGTGCAGCAGCACAACTCCTCAGTGGGATGGTTAGCAGTTGAGTCGGACCCGCTGTGTCCAGCTCTCTGAACTCCCATGCTGTTCACGGGTTCAGGTCCGGTCACAGAGTCCATAACCTCGGACAGCAGACTCATTTTTAATTACCAACGCACTCTCGCCTCCTATCATCAGCGATCCCTAACATCCACTTATGGTCTTCCATGTGTCCAGAGTCTCATAAACGATAGAACTGTTGTTTTGTTATGGTTAATTAGCATATTGAGATATTTTATATCAGCAGTTACGGACTCAAAATACCTGACCGGACTTGAGTCAGACTTAAGTCGCCAATTTAAGGACTTGCTTGATTAAAACTTATTGAGTAGACTAATTGAGTAGACAATATAACAGACAACACGGTGACAAAAGTGTGAACAAATTGGCTAATATGCTAATATATTTGCTGTGACCAGTGTTGTCAGGTGTACGGTAATTATCGTATGTGTATCGTCTGTACTAAAAAATGGCAAATGTACTGTAGTGTTTTCAACAGATATGTTGAAAGCAAGCTAAACCACAAATGAAGACCTTGGAGTGGAGTTGCAGCGTTTAATTGTCTTCATAAGCATGTGGTGAAAACTGTAAATACAAAAATAAAGTCAATCGCTACACACACACTGTAACGTCAACACAAAGAAAACAAAGTGCATCGATCTCATTACAACGATGATTCGATGAAAATAAGCATTAATATCCATGCTAGCAAGTACAAAGTATAATAAAATGAAACTTACGGCATTCCTGCCTGATAATTCTACGTGGATGGCGTTGGATAGTGTTTAGGCTCGACACATGCGTTCTCTCTGTTCGTGCAAGATGGCGTCCCGGAAGTACGTCATCGAAAACCGGAAGTACGACATCGGAAACCGGAAGTATATTAAACGATACTATTTTTCCTTCTAACATAAATAAAATTGTTAATTACCATCCAAACAAAAATCCTTTTTATATAACGAGCATGTATTATATTTTTAACATGATAATTTAAAGCAATAATATATTCCATCAAAATACGATAATTTTGAGTCTATAGTACGATAATCCTATATTTCCTACCTGGCAACGCTGGTTGTGACTAAGCAAGATTGTATAACTTGACTGGCAACTTGTCTAACCCAATTTATGGTCAACTACACTTGACTGATTGTTTTTTGCCACTATAATTTGGGTTAAGACTTAAGACTGAATGGTAAATTAAAATGACTGAGGCAATAGTGCTTTTAAGCTAACAATATGTGACTTACTTCCATCTTGTTTTGCTCCATAGGTATACTATTCCAGTGCAATAATACAATGACCCAGTTGTTTGTTTATTTCTGTCAAGCGTTTCTCCATTCTGACAGCATTTGTTCGACTCTCCCGAGCGGCTGAACACTGATCTGTGCTCATGCACCTGTCGCGATTGCCTATTGTCCGTGCGCATTCATTGCCCCAAACCACATCTGAATATCCCCTCCATGATACCGCGACTTCTGGTGAATTAACTTTGACCGGAAGCGTGACAGTGGCTGAAAGATAATCACACCGAGGGCAAATAGTCGGACCTCTCCTCACTTCCATTTATTTACTGACTTATTTTTGCATCAGCAAGTTGACCGACGAGGTGAAAAGGCGCTTTACTGCCGCCGCTGCCTTTTGTGCGAATGTGAATGTCAGCGCATCGATCGGAGCAAAATGTATTTTTAATGTTGCAAATGAGATCTCGCGATTGGCGGCTAATGGGAAGACGGGCGATTCGCCGCAATCTTGGTTTCAAATCAGGATCCCAATTGAAAATCTTTAGAACTTTAATTAAGTCTCCTCTGAAAAGAACCTCAAAATTGTTTGAAGAACGTCTAAAAGATACATTTTTAGATTGTTTTCAGCCCTTTTGTGCCAACGTATAAAAAATGCTTGGGATGCAATGAATACAAAACAGCCGTATTGATATTTGAGTCCACATACGGTTTGTCTGGCAACATTATGCTGTCTCACGTCAGCACGCTAAAGAGATGATAATGTGAATGACCGGAAGACAATTGGGATTTCATCACCAAGAAAACAGTTAATAACACCTTGCACTGTAATGAATTCAGTGCCTCGGACAAGTTGGCCTTAAAGTTTGCAAGTGAACATCTACATTACTCAGAAGATTGGGAGAAAGTGCTGCGGTCAGAAGAAAGCAAAGTTTACTTATTTGGCATCAACTCAACCTGCCGTGTTGGGAGGGTGGAAAAAAAAAAAAAGAGAATACGATCCAAAGAACACAATTTCCATTGATATATTAGTAGAATTATTATTGTTGTTGTTTGCAGGAGTGTCACAATGAGAGCCTCACGATGTAGCTTAAGGTCAACAAACCGATACAAACAGCTTTCAGTATGATACAGTGAACTTGGACACTACTCAAACTTTAGAGAGGGCATAATATGGAAAATTGACTTTTTAATTGATCTCGATCTTGCATCCTCAGCACTGGGTGGGTGGAGTTTTCATGTTCTCCCCGTGCCTGCGTGGGTCTTCTCCGGGTACTCCGGTCTCCCACATTCCAAAGACATGCATGGCAGGTTAATTGAACACTCTGAATTGTCCCTATGTGTGTTCGCGAGTGTGGATGGGTGTTCGTCTCTGTGTGCCCTGCGATTGGCTGGCAACTGGTTCAGGGTGGACCCCGCCTGCTGCCCAAAGCCAGCTGAGATAGGCTCCAGCAACCCCTGCCACCCTTGTGAGGAGTAAGTCGTTAAGAAAATGGATGGATGGATGGATGGATGGATGGATGGATAAAAAACTTGAAAAATATATTTTATTGCACATTTAGAATAGATACAACGTGCGATTAATTTCAGATTAATCGTGAGTTAACTACGGAAATCATGCGATTAATTAATGTGGTCATGCAACAAATCTAACTTGTATCTCAAAGCACCACCGTAGATGAAATCCTAAATAGTGGACCACGAGGGGGCTCACGGAACAGCTCAAAAACAGAGGATGGTTGTGGTCATCTTGGACATGCTTTCCTTATGAATACAGCACTTAGAATAACTTCTAATTAGATTCCACGGGTGTATTTAATGTCTTGCTGCATTTTCTCAAAGGGGCGAGCACACCCACTCGTCCTCTGGAAGGTGTGCAGGGTCAGTGGCGTAGCTGCTGCTCAAGGATATCATGCCAAGTGGGGCCGGACGCATGGGGGTTGACCTGGATTTCATGATGTTTGAGGCAAGATTGTACACAGAAATTACTCCAAAGGCCCTCGCAGGACTCGTAATACCAAAAGGTTCACAAAGGTTCCTCAGCTCGACCTTCCTTTGCTTCCATAACGCCAGATTAAAGCCGAAGCAGCTGCTCGTCGACAGACAAATGGCTTCCTCAATGGTGCAATTGCATTGAACAGTTCCTCGACGTGTGTTTGCGGTGCGCCGTGTGAACTCCTCAGGTGCGCATGCATAATACATGAGGGCTCGCTGAGCAAGCTTCTGTGTATTCAACAATGAAAGCATTGCACAGTCATGTGGGAGATGAGCACTACAGTCAGGTTTTTTTTTTTTCTCCGAACCAAACGTTGCTGCTTGGTCAGCGTCTCAGTGTGATATGATAACAGAGGAGCTCAGGCAGGATAATACATACACAAAATATGACAACAAAGCCAACACTCATCCCGGTGCTGGAGGTTGAGTTTGACGCCATTTCAAAGCAAAGCTGCAGCGCAATTGTAAATGTGGATCATGCAAAAGATACTGCCCAATAATCATTTGGATATAAAGGGGTTGTTTGAACTCAACAAAATAATGTGAAAGTAAGAGAGATTTGTATCAAAGCTATTTTTGGCCACATACTGTGCCTCAAGCAACAACAATGACAACAACTACCACTATTACACTACTACTACAATTACTATTGTTTCTACTACTTGTACTACTGCTACAACTATGACTACAATTACTACTACTATTGCAGTCCTTCTATCACTAAAACTACTAGAACTATGATTACAGCTACCTCTATTTTACTACTGCTACTTCTACTATGACTGCTATAACTATTGTTACAATGAATGCGACTAATATTGTTGTTCCTACCACTATTATGACTATCACTACTAATTGGGGGTCTTCAGATTAGGGCTTTATGCTACTGATTCTGACACCGATCACCCATGACAAAATCTAGATATTCAATATATATTTATATATATATATATATATATATTTTTTTTTTTTTTCATTTAGTTAGTTTTAATTATTTTTCAGGGTGGTTCTGTTAGTTTTTTATTAGTTTTAGATCTTTAATAAATGCTTAGTTTTAGTTTAGTTAGTTTCAGGTTGTTTTTTTTTTTTTTAAATGTGTATGACTCGTGCGCAACATTTAAAAAACACCATGGACGCGACGTTATTATTCTAGTTTATATCAAAATAAATCTACTAAAAGTCACATTTAAAATCATCCCCAAAGACTTATGCATTAAATTAATTACCAAAGACTAAAACGAAGGACATTTTTGCTATAATTATAGTTTTATTTTAGTTAGTTTTGTAAACATAAAATGTAGTTTCAGTGAGCTTTCTTTTTTTTTAAAACATCTTTGTTTTTATTTTATTTCGTTAACGAAATTGTTTTTTGAATTTTAGTTTTTTCGTTAGTTTTAGTTAACTAAAATAACCTTTAATAGCACCTGTGTTTTTCACCTTCCCTTCTTACTTTGGCCATCTCCAAACATCCATCCATCCATCCATCCATTTTCTAGACCGCTTATTCCTCACAAGGGTTGCGGGGGGTGCTGGCGCCTATCTCAGCTGGCACTGGGCAGTAGGCAGGGGACACCCTGGACTGGTTGCCAGCCAATCGCAGGGCACACAGAGACGAACAACCATCCACACTCACAAGCACACCGAGGGACAATTTTGGAGCGCCCAATTAACCTGCCACGCATGTTTTTGGAATGTGGGAGGAGATCTCCAAACATTTTTGTTTTTATTTTATTTGAACCGAGTCAAATGCCAATTTTAGCATATGTCGCGGGCCACTAAAAAATGGACGGCGGGCCGCAAATGGCCCCCGGGCCGTAGTTTGGACACCCCTGGTTTATTGTCAAACGGAGAGACACATATTATGTGATCAAAATATGAATTGTTTCAACTCATGAAAAAAGACCAGTAACGCATACAGTATGTCAAGTTCCTTATTCATATTGAGCTATTATGGAAATTAACTTTTTCTACATGTATTAGCAACCTCAAATGCGCTTGCATGCAACGACAAAGTAGGTAGTGAAAGGTTCGGTCCATTGGTAGGGTTTGTCGCACGAATGCTAACAAATGCCTCTGCTGCTGTGCTTCCAGTTCACGTGAAGGCGGGAACGTGCGAGGTGATCGCCGCGCACCGATGCTGCAACAAGAACAAGATCGAGGAGCGATCGCAGACCGTCAAATGCTCCTGCTTCCCGGGACAAGTGGCGGGAACGACGAGGGCGGCTCCATCTTGCGTGGACGGTAAAAAAAAAAAAAAAAGCAAGCCTCTTTTTCTTGCTCTGGCTGAAAAATAAGATTCAGAAGAAGAAGGAAAAAAAAAATGCGGTGCAGCGATGCAGTTTGATTTGATTATTTGGGCTGTGGGCCATAAATAGAGATCAAATCAGTTGATTCACTCGCCGCCCGCTTCTTGAAGCTGGAGCGGTCCAACCGGAGGAGACGGCATCCAGACTGGGTCATTTAATATCACGTCAATTGTGGCCTCTGTTGCAACTGAATCAATCCATAAGTCAAGTTTCCCCTGACAGCAGCTTCCTCCGTGTTGACACTTGTCTCGTCACTCTGGGAAGCCCTTTGACAGCTGCACAGGCTCGCAGCCAACACGGCTTGCTTTGCTTTACAATCCTTGCTGCGCATTTAAAATAGTGGGATATTGTACAAAAAAAAAGAAGATAAAAATATATGTATTTGTGAGAACTGGTGACAAGTTGTAATTTACAATGAACAAAATGGCCCAGAGTCCACAAAAGAAAAATACTGTTCCTGTCACCTGTTGTGTACTGAAAGGTTTGCATCCCAGATGCAGACACAAATAAGATTTTCTCCTTTTATTCACATTCACAGGATTCAAGGTTGACATCACGAACAGCACGTTTTGTAAACAGACACTTGTTACATCGGTACCTAAACAGACGCATAACAGGCACATAACAGGTCATGAACTGGTCATGCATGCGACCCAGGCCATGACATCACCAATGTCCAACATGAAACACTAATGCCACATAGAGGCACCTATATTATGAGCTTCACTATGTTTAGCAAATGGTGTTGTTTACCAAGAAAGCAACTGAAAAAGGCTTTACATTTTAAAAAGAAACAAAGAGCAGAGTTCCATTATTTTTTTTTTATTTTTTTTTTCCGGTCACTTTTGTCAACTTGCCGGGCAAAGCCATTGCTCAAGTGCAGCGCCCCACCCCTCCATGACAGTGACACATATTCCATTAATTGCCATTCATTATGGCGCAATTAGCCTGAAAATGGTTGCTCATTAGTTACAATTATATCTTTGTACATCTGGCTATGGGAGCAATGTCGCTATAGTGAAAACATTTAAATACTCTTCCAGAAGGTACAACAAACAAATGTCACCACCTTTTGCCATTCATACAAGACAATAAGTCAGTATATCAGCTTTATATTGTATTAAACAGACCCAGAATTTATATTGCATATTTATGCCAGTACGTAAATTACTACAAGAAAGCTCTTTCATTCATCATTCATCACATGTACAATGCTTTATCCTTCATTTACCTTCAATTACAATTTGGAGCGTTGTTATGATTTATTCTTGATTCATTTTTTTTTTTTTCTCGACAGCATCCATCGTGGCTCAGAAGTGGTGGTGCCAGATGCATCCCTGCATGGACGGCGAAGAGTGCAAAGTGCTGCCGGACTTTAAAGGATGGAGCTGCAGTACGGGCAACAAAGTGAAGACCACCAAGGTGGGCTCTATTTATACACTTAGCTGACATGAGACAGGGCAGAGTAAATCGGTCGCAGTGGTAGGCCGTCCGAATAATTTCGTAGCGTTTCACTCTGCTGCACTGCTTCCAGTATGCGAATGTTTGACGTTTTGTCCAATCAGACGCCAGCCATCGTGTGTTGCCATGGCAACCTAATTTGTCCAAGGCCTTCAGAGTCAGTAGTGCTGGCCAATTGAACTTAAACTATCTTAGCAATGTTAAATTTGCTGTAACGTTGGCAGTCTTTGAGGTACTTTCATGTATTAGAGCATATATCATTTTACTATTTAGCCAGAACCGATCACAAAAATGAAAACTCAGAAATTTCTCTAGGTTGGCAGCTCTGCATTATTATCCAATCAGATTTCAAAATTGCCTCTCAGGTCAGCTAGCTGGCCCATAATAACAATATTTTTCTGTCCCTTGATTGGTTGTTCAGAACAAGCCCAATTGGACTAGCAAAACATGACTTTAGTGATTTGCAAACATTTAATAATAGCATCTCTGGTAGTAAACATTAATATTGTTTTTGAACTTCTCCAGTGGTTGTACAGTACGCTACAATGAATTATTCGATAGTATTTATAGTTTTCCACTGAAAGCCCAATCACCAAATAATGTTAATTTTGTCAACGGAAACTAAACAATAATAATTTTGTCAACACACATTTTTCACAGGACTAAAACTAGACTAGACTAAAACCTTCATTAATAAACAATAACTGGGACTAAATCAGTATGCATTTTCGTCGACTAGTGAAAATTTACTTCACGTAACAAAAAATGGACTAAAATCGAAGGACATTTTAGTTCATGAATAAAAATGAGATGAAAATTATTTGATTTTGTATTAAAAAAAAAAAAAAAAAGCCAACGGCTATAACGATCCAACAATAATTTTAATCTGACCGCTAACTAATGCTTGCTAACTTACTAGCTTGTAGCATGGAGCCATAGTAGCCACTTGTTGATATATGTGAAATAGTTTTAGATTCGAAAATGTTCAACATATCTGCCGACAAAAAAATATATATACAGTGATGAAATGATTGTCCTGACTAAAACTAGACTAAAACGTTGACAGTTTTTGCTGACTAAAACTAGACTAATAAAATTATGTTTTCTTGGACTAAAAATAGACTAAAACGCTCGATTTATAGTTAACTAAAAATAGATTAAATAAAAATGGGATGGAGTGGACCAACTATGATAAAAAGTAACAAGCATGATTGAAACTGGACTAAAACTAAGACTCAATTTTAAAATGTTGGATAAAATTAACACTAATCATCAAATGCACACCCTGCCACTGATCAGAACCCATCAAGTAGAAGATCAAGTGCAGGATGGAGGAGATCAGTGTATAATATTAGAATAATCTTAAAAAAATAAAAAATAAAATAAAAAGTGGAAATTGGACTGTATCCGAACATCCCAACTTTGACAAGGTGTTTTTAGTGCTAAATGAGATGTGGAAACATGCAACACTCGAGAACACCCTAAATAGAAAGGCAATTATCACATACAGTGTCAGGATGCGCTCAGCGGTGCGAGGGAGACTTTGGAGTGGAATTAGGACGGAGATTGAGGGCCTGGCCAGCGTTAGCCATCCGTCATGGCCCCTCTCGCCAAAAACTCCCCCGTCCCCCTGCCCTGCTCCGTGTTTGACTCTCCCAAACGCTGTGTCGCCGAGCCGCCCCTATCAATTATTCATGTCTACAGGAGACCCGGACGAAGCCGGAGTCTTTTATTTTAGCCGGGTTAATAATTCAGGCTCTCCCACACTGCCACGGGGGTGAAGCAGAAACGCGTGCGGAGACAAGCGAGGTGGCCCAAGAAGAACTCGTCACGAGCGCCGTGACTCACATTTTGATGCGATGAAAGAACACGATTGATTATAGCTAAGCTAAACTTGTAGCTAGGGCTGCCAACTTTCTCATCCCGAAATAAGGGACAGGTGCACGGCACGGTGCCATGATGGTGTGAGCATGATGTGCGAAATCAGTTGTACATTCCCTTTAATCCTTACTGCAGGCCATCATTATGTAACCTCATACAAAACCTCAAAGGAACCACAATTTGCCTCTTTACCTAAAAAAAAAAAACAGGTGCAAAAAAGAAATGCAAAAGAGGACCGTGACTCACCAAATTTAGTTTTTCCATGGAGACTTTTCTTTCTTTTCTAAATTCTCACAGTATTTGTTCATAAATAGTACGAGAATACACCTTGTATTGCTCCCGCTGATACGTTTAAGACGTATTAAGATCGGCGTTTAGAGTGAGTGTAGGCGACATGAAGCTGTGACCAAACCAGGAAGTGCCTCTCTCTCTCTTTCTAGTTGCCCCTCTTACCTTGCAAGATCTTCACATAACGTCACACCCAGCGAACTCATTTTATTGGCTACAAGCCAAATGCCGTTTGCTGCATTTCATGTAAGAATTGAGAATTATTTTACGGGACTTTTGAGGTCCCGTATGGGACATAACAATTTAGCCCAAAATACGGGACGTCCCTGCTAACATGGGACAGTTGGCAACCCTACTTGTAGCTTTCATTATATGAGGGCAAAATGTATATTTTTAAAATTGTTTAACCCTAGTATATAGTATGTGTACCTCGCTTTTGAGCTACGTTCACAGTCCGACTGTCAGTGATGTCAAGAGTACATCTCCCGCTACTCGCTTCCCGTCAATCAAATCACACAAGGCCAAAGACTTCTTCCCACTAGACTAGACGGCTGCAGCGATGACGTTCACCGAGTGTGGACGGTCACAAGCGATTGCGTTTCAGGGTAAAGTGTGGAATAAACAAGGTGGCCACAAACACATTCGCACCTGCCTGGGTTTCGCTCACAATGTTAACAGGAAGTGAAGGCGACCAGCAGCCTTTTTGTTGCACACTCTCACACCTAGCAAGCAAGCCTGGGACTAAGACGAGGTGACTTGTCGTGTTGAAAGTTATGTGTCCCCCCCCCCCTACCACTTTTCATTTCAGAAACAAAACAACTTGCCTGTGAAATACTTCTGATGATGGGTGAACAAAAATGGCCACAAAAAATGAATTCAGGTTTACGATACTGCAACACATTAAATCAGCGGTTCTCCAACATTTTACACCCAGTACCATCTCGAAAAATAATTATCACTTGAATATTATTGTAATATTATTGTACTGTAATATATTATTATAGGGATGTAACGATAACATGAATATCGTTTTATAGCGGTACTAAAACTGTCACAATACCGTCGTCATGTCACGATAGTGAAAGCAGTACATCTGTTAAAAAATTCAGGTTGGTTTCCATTTGTGCAGGTCTAGCACCCACTGGTGGCTAGTTTTTTTTTTTTTTTTTAGTGAAGTTTAATTTTCATAACCCATGTTTTGGCCCTTCTATTTTTAAAATCTATGCTAATGGTCAGATGAAGGGGAACGTAATATGCTTGTGAACCGAGTCAATATGTGGAGGAACTCATTAGCAAGTAATAGTGAATTCAGTAATTCTTTTACATGCCACTAGAGGGAGCCTATACCACAGTTTGAGAATCAGTACTCCATATCAAACCCCTCCTAGAGGCGGGGTTTGATTGGTGCCACGAGATCTTGATGACGAAAAAGTACAACATTTTTAAACACCTATAAATGTCAAGTAGGTCTAACAAACCCGAATTTAAGGGAAACTACTGTGTTCAATAAAGGTCACGCAGAAAAGGTATGATGTCAGCATAATCTACTGTAGTAACTCCAGCCAAGAGGGAAATGCGAGATGGTAACCATAAAACAGGACAAAGGAATTGGCAACATGGGAACAAAGTGGTCAAATGCGTCGCTGGCTAAGATGGTCAGACTTCAGCATATCTCGTGAGACTTGCAAATAGTTTTTTCTTTCTAAACTGACATTATAAAAAGGACAAAATTTTCCACGGGAAAGTCAGCTGTGTTTCATCTTCATGTGAGCAGACTCACCTCCCAGGCACACGCTGTAATCCTCCCGGCGTGTGTGATTTAGTTGTTTTTTCTTCTTTGTCTCCTATCTCGCTCTGTTTAAACACAAATGGATATCGTGCGTGTGTGCCGGGAGGTGACATTTACATGATGGATTGCGCGTAAAAATACTTTTTTTTTTTTTTTTTGACTATTGATTCTTTTTATAGCCTATTAAGTCTTGGCTGGAGGCTCAAACTGGCAGTATGAATTGAGACGGTCAGACAGTATTTAACAGCATTAAAAAGAGGGTGTCATTGCTGCAGACTTCATTATTTGTCAACAGGACTCAAGTGTGTTGTGTGATGTGATGGAAAGTACCAGTAGATACTTCAGGTATCTGCATTTTACGCGAGTATTTTGCTAGACCTTTGAAAGAAGCCAGGTGAGGTGACTCGGGCATCTGGTGAGGTGTTTGCATTCAGGTATCCTACATTTCACATTCTGTACTTTTTGTGTGAAAGCTGGAAGTGACCGAAAATCAACAGGAAATTACCCAATTTCAACAGGAAGTGACCCAAAGTGACCTAAAATCAACAGGAAGTGACCCAGGAGTGACCTAATATCAACAGAGTGACCCAATTTCAACAGGAAGTGACTTGATTTCAACAGGAAGTGACCCGGAGGTGACCTAAAATCAAAGGAAATGACCCAATTTCAACAGGAAGTGACCCGAAGTGATGTCAAATCAACAGGAAATGACCCAATTTCAACAGGAAGTGACCTGAAGTGATCTAAAATCAACAGGAAGTGACCCAGGAGTGACCTAATATCAACAGAGTGACCTAATTTCAACAGGAAGTGACCCAGGAGTGACCTAATATCATCAGAGTGACCCAATTTCAACAGGAAGTGACCCGGAGGTGAAGATGACATCACCTGTTTTCTGAGTTTGGTCAGCAAACTGAGCCATGATTGGTCGTTACCTACTGTGTACTACTCAACACAGGTGATGTCATCTTCAGTCGACAGCAAGTGGAAAAAAATTGTTTTTAAAGATATTAATTGTACATGAAAAATAATGAAGTTATCAAATGAATTCTGGACAAAATATTAACTTTTGACTGCCAAAAAATGGCTCAATGAGTCAAGTATCCCTTTAATACAAATATCTGCACTTGTACTGAAGTACAGCGTGTCAGTACGTTTGCAACCGATGCTGTTGTTGGGTGTTTGACAACACGATTGTGAACCTTCACCAGTGGAGGGTGTTTCGTCTGATCCCAAAGCAGCTTATAAGCGTCAAACCCTGAGCAGCTTTCGTCTTCGCCTTTGGGTGATTACTCACCGATAACCCTCGCAGCACACACCCACGACACCCCCAACGTGCTGGGTCGTGCCTCCGCCGCCTTCTGCTGCAAGAGTAGCCGGAGAGAGAAAAATCATCTCCTTTTTTTTTTTTTTTTTTTTCCCACACTGCTCCCAAAGTGAAAATGAGATGGCGCCATCCCATCACAGCAATCCCCGTCTTCTGCTATGGATTATCACACGTTGGCAAAACGTGCATTGCCTTCGGAAGGGCAGCATCTGTTACTGTAATGTTGATAAATATTTACAAAGCAGGAACTGCATCGCTGATGTAATGTATCACATTCTACTTGCAGGGCAGGGGGTCAGTTCTTACCCAGGGCAAGCATATCCTCTTCATAATTGCATATGGAATTATTATAAATTATAGATATTTAAAACATGTAGCTATAAAGATGATTTCCGTTGAGTGATCAGTGAATAATTCATCCTTAAAGAGTGTTTCAAGGAGAACATGCAAACTCCACATCTGGATTCAAACCCACTATCTCAAGACTGCGGTGCGGATGTGCGAACCAGAATCCACTGTTCCACCCAGGGTTATTATAGTTTGGGAATTTTTCATTTTTGTTAGTTTTCAGGGTGATTCTGCTTAGTTTTAGTTAGTTTCGGTATTAGTTTTAGTTTTTTTTTTTTTTTTTTTTTTTTTTTTTTTCCGTATTACTTGTGCGCAATATTTAAAAAACACCATGGGTGTGACGTCATATGAAGGTGCTTTTCTATTGGCTGCTGCTAGATGACGTCACTTCTGTGTGACACACTTTCAAACGTCCTTATTCCGGTTAACATCAAAATAAATGTAATTAAAATCACATTCAAAATCATACCCAAAATGACCAAAGACTAAAACGAAGGACATTTTTGATATAATCATAGTTAGTTTTAGTTGGATTTGTAAAGATCAAATGTAGTTTCAGTTAGTTTTAATTTTTTAAAAAGCATTTTTGTTTTTATTTTATTTCATCAACGAAAAATTGTTTGTTGAATTTTAATTTTTTTTTTTTTTAAATTAGTTTTAGTTAACTAAAATAATTTCTTGACAATAATAGATATGACCTCACTGCAACATAAACGCAACATTCTGATTAACTTGTGGAAAATGAGTTATGCAGCAAAATCTAGCCGCTTTAATCGATCTCAGGGGGCGGCCATTTTGCCACTTGCTGCGACTGAAGATGACATCACAGTTGCTCAGGGCTCAGTCAACGACCAATCACAGGTCACCTGCTTTCTGAAACTGAGCTGTGATTGGTTGTTACCTGAGACCTGCACAACTGTGATGTCAACTCAACAGCAAGTGGCAAAATGGCCGCCTTCTGATACTGATAAAAACTGCTGGATTTTGCTGGAGTTTGCTGCTCATATTCCACTAATGCAATATGAACCAAAATACCGCATCTTGACTAGTGGGGCTGCATAGAACATATCATTAAGAAATTTTGGAGGGATTGACTTCCCCTTTAAATATGATCATTTTAGTGAAAAACACCCAAAAAAAAAAGACATTAAGAGATTAGATTTTGTATCGCTATCAAGTGTCAAAACAGATCAAATTTGACGGGAACATCATGTAAGGTTTTAAAGGAGTACAAGCTGCATCCTCACAAACAGTTGTGAATCCCGATAATCCCGCTTGCTTATGTATGGATGGTAAACACTGTGGCATTATGTCTGCGCCCTCTGGCTGCCAACTGGCTTCTTACGCAGCAAAAGACATCCGGAGGTGCCAGATGGCGGCGAACGCACCTTGGAAAGGGCCCGCATTTGGCAGGTGTTTCTTGTGCGCACTGGTGAATGCAGCAAAATTATGAAATCGATGGAAGGAAGCAGAGGTTTCACCTATACATGTTCACTATACAGATTCCATCCATCCATCCATCCATCCATCCATCCATCCTTTTCTGTTTCTATCATTTAATGTGAGCTGAGCATAGTATATAAGTTTGATTATCTTTCCCAGAATTTAAAAATGAAAAAGTGTTCGTAACCTTTCATCGTCGATTGCAGCTTTAGAGAATAAGACTGACTACTTTTAATTTTCCAGATAGGATGTCCTTTACTAGCAAACTATCATTCAAAAGACAGTCAATCAAAAAATAAATAAATAAAATAAATAAAATCCTCCTCCAGAAAATATGACAAGATGACATGTTCCATGATATTTATCTATTCCAGTCTAGTCAAATGTCAAGTGGATTATTTTTTTTTCCTTCCTATGATTGCAAACTGATTGCCTTTGGGCCTTTGGGTTATTTTAGGGCTAGGTCATATTATTTTCATGAGGGAAAAATATGAATAAAACATGGCCACTTTTTCAAGTGCCCTTAAAAATGTTAGTTAGCAATTTCTCAACGTTTGGAATAAATTGTTAGTGGAAGCGGGCTGTTGGAATATATCCTGGAAATTATGGATACAGAATAGAACCTGTTGTCAACTCATCGATTCATTGTAACTTCACTAGTTATTTACACACAATTGTGAATTGCTCCTTTTACATTTGCTTCAATCAAAAATATAATCGGAAAAATATGATTCATTCCATTTTACGTCAAATCTGCAAAGCTTGGCCAAACTGTGTGATTTGATATCGGAAGTATTTGAACATGTTGAAAGGGATACTTGACTCATTGATCCATTTTCAGCAGTAAAAAAACAAAAATTGGTCCAGAATGAATTTGATAACTTCATTAGTTTCATGTACAATTAAAACATTTAAAAATTAATTTTTTTTCCACTTGCTGTCGAATAACGACCAATCATGGATCAAATGTTTCCTGTGTTTGGTCAGCAAACTGAGCCATGATTGGTCGTTACCTACTTCCTCAGCACAGGTGATGTCATCATCAGTCGACAGCAAGTGGTAAAATAAGTGTTAAAAGGCATTAATTGTACGTGAAAAATAATAACATTATCAAATCAATTATGGACAAAATATTAACTTTTTACTGCTGAAAATGGCTTAATGAGTCAAGTATGCCTTTAATGTTCAAGATTATCGGCCTCAATGATGTTCTGATCAGTTTGCTGAGGGGAAAATGACTGTCAACACATTCCACACCACAAGATAATCATTCAGTATCATCTTTAGATCTGAAAATCAGACATTTGCTGACTTTGTCTGGCATTGGAGGGGGGTTTGGGATGCTTAAATTTGATTATCAGTATGTGTTTACCCTGCCTCAAGCTTATTTTAAAGTAGAAAACTGCCTGCCCCAAACTGAGTCAGCACAATTCAGTGGAAAAGTGGCAAGATATTTATCCTCTGGGCAAAATTGGCTGAGGGGGAAATCTATCCGAAAGTGGTATTAAATTATATTATGCCAAAGCTTTATTCGGGACAACAAAATAGTCACAGGCACAATTATATGTATTCATTTCCATGTGGTTTCAAAATGATCGCCTTTGGGTTAAGCGTTATTGGGAGAGCAAAACAGAAAAGAAGAAAAAAAAAGTTGCAATCGATACGAGCCGCCTCCATTTGAAGAAGGCGGCGTTCACTTTCACGTATGATTGATGGCGCAGAGATGCGCTTTATTGTACATTTTATGGACTGTTGTTTATGAGCACTCCTTTCTAACTCGTCTCTCCTTTCGCTCTCTTTCTAGGTCACACGATAGTCGTCTGTTTGGGGCCAGACGTCGTCTATTTCACAGTAGGACACGTGGATCTATCGATATTATTTTTTTCCCATTGGATTGTTGGAAATGAGTTGACCGGTACGGATTTTGGTCATGGCCGGACAGTCCCTCGAAAAAAAAGAAGACTCGGAACGGGGATTCATTTAAGACTACGTTTCCCAAAAAGATTCCCAACTTTAACATCATCAGTAACTCGACTCACCACCAAACGTCTCTTTGTATTATAGTTTGACGGACCAGAGGACTCCAAGATGAAGATATTTATTAGCTGAAAGACTGTGGATTATCATAACAGCAGACAAAAAAAAAAAAAAAAAAAAAGCAAAGAAGAAAAATGTGATGTAATACCTTTGTGTTTTTTCTCACCACGTAGAGATCCCGAGACTCTCAATACATATTTGTGTTGATGATCAAGCGAAATAAGCATTTTCATTCCTTTTAGCCTTATGAAGAAGCTACATTATGTTGTTTCATCGAGTTGTTAGGATATCGAGTCATCTCTGGAAAGACTTGATATTTAGAAAAGGTTGCAAAACAATTACGGGTTTTGGCCAAAACGTTGAAATATGGTATTTGTTGTTTTCAAAGCCCAACAACCACCATTGATTACAAATGTCAGTATTATCTCAATAAATCTAACCTAGTGGAAGACGAAGTCTGTTTTGATTTGATATCCATCCACATTTGAAGCCGTTTTTTTTTTTGTTTTTTTTAAGTTTGAGATGAGGATTTGAAGTGTAAATAGGCCGGCACAAACGAGAACGTGCCTCATTCTGAACATCCAAAAAAGCAAGAAATCCATCTGAAATCCGGTCCTGAGAGAGACTGATAATTACCTCTCACCCTCAAACACCCCCGCATCCCATTTGATTAGTTTCCAACAAGTAGTCTTCATCTCATGAGCCTTTTGTTTGTTTTGAGCACTCGTTGAAATAATACACCCCGGTGTCATCAAAGAGGTATTTTATTTTTTTTTCTCCTTTCTTGTTTTGGATCCG
Source organism: Festucalex cinctus (assembly GCF_051991245.1). Lineage (NCBI taxonomy): Eukaryota > Metazoa > Chordata > Actinopteri > Syngnathiformes > Syngnathidae > Festucalex > Festucalex cinctus. The sequence goes on along the minus strand of NC_135418.1, from coordinate 26,785,720 downwards.
AATGATTTCCCCCCGGGTGCTGCATTGCGCAATCACCGAAAGTTGTCTGGCCAAATACAATAAAAGTGTCAGCTCGTAGGTGTAGAACAAGACGGTCAGATGATGGATGAATGACTGGATCGATCGATGGGAGTGATTGGTAGACCAGTAGGATGGATGGTCTATAGGAGGCAATGGAGTTGGTGGGCGGGAACTTTTGGATGTTTATATGGAGTTCTTGGTGAAAGGATGGATGGACATGAAGAATGGATGACCCCCGCCTACGATCTGAAAACATCTGGGATCGGCTCCAGCACCCCCGTGACCCTTCTGAGGAATAAGCGGTTCAGAAATGGATGGATGGATGTTTGGGGATTGATTTGTTGACGAAGGGATGCATTGTTGAACGTATGGACAGATGGTTGATTAATGCACAAGTTGTGTGAAGAAATGGTGGACAAGAAAGACAGTTGGCGATTGAATGGATGGATCAGTATGAAAATAATGAAAAGATGGTGACAAAGACTGATTTGGTTGAAAGTTGGGAGGAAGGCTGACTAGACTGAAAAAAATGGATGAATGGACTTCAGGAAAAGATGAGTGGATGAGGCATTGATTTGGGAAAGGATTAATGAATGGTTGGGTGGACTGGAATAATTAGAAAATAAAAAGGATGGACTGATGGACATATACAGTCGATGAAACAATGGACTGGAGGAAAAGATGGATGGATTTGTTAGTGGAGCAAAAATAATGTGGCAAAGATGTGTAGATGGATAATGATGGGTTGGAGGAATGGGATTGAGTGGCTTCTATTGATTAGATCGTGGATGGGTGAATTGATTTATTGGTGGAGGATGGATGAATGGATGGATGGATGGATGGATGGATGGATGGATGGATGGATGGATGGCAGAGTTGTTGGAAAAGATCAATGGGCTGATTGTTGGGTTGATGGATGGATGGATGGATGGATGGATGGATGGATGGACGGACGGACGGACGGAAGGAGGGATGGACATGTCTTGTGGAAAATAATGATGGATGATAAAAAAAATGGATGGAAGTTCTTATGGTTGGATATTGATGACATTTGATTAGAGGCAAACATGGATGGGTGGATTGATAAGTTAAAAGATTAATGCTTGACAATGGGAAAAAAAAAGAATACATTTGAGGGGTATGTTTAGTTTAGGGCGGCACCGTGGAGACTGGTTAGCACGTTCGCCTCCCAGTATTGAGGACTCGGGTTCGAGTCCGGGCTCCGACCTACCCGGGTGGAGTTTGCATGTTCTCCCCGTGACCGCGTGGGTCTTCTCCGGGTACTCCGGTCTCCTCCCACATTCCACAGACATGCATGGCAGGTTAATTGGGCCCTCCGAATTGTCCCTAAGGTGTGGATGGTTGTTCGTCTCTGTGTGCCCTGCGATTGGCTGGCAACCAGTCCAGGGTGTACTCCGCCTGCTGCCAATAGCCAGCTGGGATAGGCTCCAGCACCCCCGCGACCCTTGTGAGGAGCAAGCGGTTCAGAAAATGGATGGATGGATTTTTAGTTTAGCCTAACCTTAATTTGATGTGCTTAGCCTGACGGAATGGATATCAGATTGATGGGAAAAGATGGCTGATTGTATTGATTGGTGGATGAATGTATTTTGTTGATGAGTGGAGTGGGTAGATGCCATCAAAAGCAGACAAGTAGTCAATCCACATTTTTCTCATGTCATTTCCATGTCACAGAATCCAATTAAAACAAGAAGCCACTCTTAACCAGCCACACAACTTGACTCATCGCCGAGGGCCATCGCAAGTCAAGTTGCCATGGTGACCGCCTCATCCATCCATCCACCCAACCGGCGTATGTCTTTTATAAACAGCCTAGCGGAATCCAAATCCCCCAAAAGTCCAACACGCTTCGGCCAAATATCAAATATGAACGCCAAATTTATGCAGTTGAGTGTTGGGAAGTCTCGACTCCATCAAAGCAGCAATTTCACTTTCTGTCTGTAATTGAAACATGAACATTCACTGCTGAAAGATCCTCATATCAAACATAATTAATTAGGCAAAAAAAAATGTAAAAAGTGTTTGAACGCTCACTCCCACAAATCCCGCCCGCCGGACGGCGTTGAAGGCGAGGAGTGAGGGGCGGGGGCGGGGTTGGGGGGTGTTTAGCGATCCAGCTTGTTTGGTTAGAAATCATTAAATTACAGTAATGACTAATTTCTCATTCCTGCATGTGAGCCACCCGAGACCGCTGTGGATTTAATAAAGAGCCGGCGGTGAATTACAAACAGGCGGCGGGAAAAGGCTTCATGATTATACAGAGTAATTCAAAAGTGCATTCATAAAACAATACAGAAACATCGCTAAATCATTTGAGATAAAGGTTATTTGCATAATTCATTAAGATTAATCAGAGAGGGGGGGGGGAGGGAGAAGATACCAATCCATCCCACGGAAGAACCTTTTTGTCTATGCAAACATTGATGCAAATCTACCCTTGGATCTGACAATTAACCTCTGTGCACTTTACAGGCCCGTCGGCGGAGGAAATACAATCCTCCCGTCATTTACCTTTATGCCGGCTAATATTCTATTGATGATGAAAGAGCTCTTCATCGCAAAGCTCCTCTGGGTTTTCTTGCTTTGTCATGAAAGACCTTGAACGGAAACCTATCTGGCGTGTTTGGGGACCGCGGTTGAGAGAATCGGCTTGATTGTCATGCTGTTGACGCCGTTAATTTGCTTCTCGCTAGTCAAGTGAGGTACTTTGAGTTTGGAGTTTGTGCAGTCCAGATAAGTTTAGAATGGTCTTGTTTTCACTTCAGCCGAGCATCCAAAAATCCTCGAAATTAGACGGACTTTTTGTTGTTGTTTTCCGACACAATATAACCGAAATATAAATCAGATCCAGATATACGTTTTATATACTGCTTGTGCTAACCCCCCTATCGGTTCTATCAAATGTACTTATCAAAAATGTTTCCAAGGGTTTTTGCCAGTGGTGTCCAAACTACGGCCCGGGGGCCATTTGCGGCCCGCCGTCCATTTTTTAGTGGCCCGCAACGTATGCGAAAATTGCCATTGGACTCAATTAAAATAAAAACAAAAATGTTTGGAGATGGTCAAAGTAAGAAGGGAAGGTGTTGAAAAACACAAGTGCTATTAAAGGTTATTTTAGTTAACTAAAACTAACGAAAAAACTAAAATTCAAAAAACAATTTCGTTAACGAAATAAAACAAAAACGAAGATGCTCTTTTAAAAAAAAGAAAACTAACTGAAACTACATTTTATGTTTACAAAACTAACTAAAATAAAACTATAATTATAGCAAAAATGTCCTTCGTTTTAGTCTTTGGTAATTAATTTAATGCATGAGTCTTTGGGGATGATTTTAAATGTGACTTTTAAGTAGATTTATTTCAATATAAACCAGAATAATGACGTCGCCCCCATGGTGTTTTTTAAATGTTGCGCACGAGTAATACACATAAAAAAATAAAATAAAATAAAATAAAATAAAAAAATAAAACTAATACTGAAACTAACTAAACTAAAACTAAGCATTTATTAAAGAACTAAAACTAATAAAAAAAACTAACAGAACCACCCTGAAAAATAATTAAAACTAACTAAAAAAAAAAAAAAAAAAAACTCAAAACAAAATAGAAACTAAAATAAAAAATTCCCAAACTATAATAACCCTAATGCCATATTACAAATAAATTGGTTTATATACTTTACCATTTTTCTAAATATACAAAAGCACAAAAAATATTTTTACAATTTTTAGGACTAAACACAATTTCTCTTCATGTGGCCCTTGCGTCCTTCTGATTTTCTGTATGTGGCCCTCAAATGAAAAAGTTTGGACACCCCTGGTTTATGTAGTGCTGACCTGTCTGTCACTAATCAACAATTTCTGTCCAATATTTCTCCTAAAGAAACTCTTTCAATCACCGGCACACAGTCAGCTGGTGTTGTGTTGCTCCTGATAATGAAATTCTTTGCGGTGGTATCTAATACCATGCGTAGGTCATTAGTTTATAGCTGGGTGTCACTGCGGCTTTTACATGCGGACGCCTCTCAAGCTGTTGATTAAAATCCTCCCACTCCTCCTGCCCGAAATGAATTTCCCCGGCAGACCAAATAGAGTGGATTGGGAAATAAAATGACAAAAATACTCCATGTGGGATTTACTGGTGGCGGTTGACTTTTTTTTGACTTTGTGTCAACGTGTATGTTGTTGGTTGGTCCCAATCACAGATTTCCTTCAACTCTCATTTCCCATTGTGTTTGTGACACTGAACGCTTCTGTAAAAAAAAACAAAAAAAAACATTTGGATATATTGGAATGCAAACATGTTTTGTATTTATAAAAAAAAAAAAAAAAAAAAAAAAAAAAATCAGGAATTTTTCTTTAGCAGTGGAGTCCCACAAGGTAGTGTTCTCAAACCACTCACATTTTGTACCTAATTTAGTCCCAAGCACAACCCCATATTGTGAATATTGAACATTTAAATATGTAAATACTTAAAACAGCTTCATGCATAGGATGCAGCAAATATTTTCTCTCTTTTGTTGCGGAAATTACAGTATGATTGCAAAAAAATACACCCCCCCCCCAAAAAAAAAGTATAAAATATCAATTTATTACCCACTTGAAACAAGATGATATATTTGTGAAAGAATATACTTTAAGTGTAATTTTCTTCCGTCAACAGCACCACAATGAGCATTTAAATGCGAAACATGAAGGATCTCACATTTTACCTAAATGCTGTGATGGCAGAGCGAGCTCTCACTTTACACAAACACCATCTGCTGCATTTATCTTGACAGAATGAATTAGTTTGGAAAAACTGTCAGATACACCAAACTAATTTGATTTTCTCCGTGTCATAATGAAAGCTGACAGACTAATGAGAAATCGCTTAATCTCCAAAACACCCAAGATGAGCTGCAAAAGCCTGGCAAGAAAATTGTTGCACTTTATGTGCAATGTTCACTCGTTTTTATACATGTGTTATTTGTCAAAAAAAAATTGAATGTTCTAATTCATTTGGTGTCATATTTGGGATGTTATTTCTTGCAGCTTGAAGTGCTACGCCTCACCAAACACAACTCACTTATTTTCAAGTGAGTTGTGCCGCTTTCTCAGTATCCTGGGGCATAATGGGATTATCCCGCTCAAGGCAGAAGCATGGATGCTCCCAAATTCTCCTATCAAAGTATTGCTGGTGTACCTGACGCCTTCAATTGGCCGTGTTTTTCCACGCTAGGACGGGCCTTAAGAAGCGATTAGCCCGTGAACGATGACGCCGGGATGCCAGCTGCTTCGGCCGACTCACTCACACGTCCGCGGTCACATTTCGTCTTCTTGATGACTTCTTAACAGCACATACTGTACTTTCACCAAGCATTTGCAACGCGTCTTCTGCAAAGTGGGCGGCTGATAGTCATGCTAAAAGGGTTAAAAAAAAATGCCTTAGACTTCTAATTGACCAAAACGTTCTTGAGAGCTGACAAATGTGTTTTCATGTCGACAAAGAGTGAAATATAGCCAAAGAATGACGCATGACTCACAATGCAAAGCCGTGTGATTTATGACCATTCTATAAAAAACCTCAATACTAACATACTGGGTTTATGACCCCCAGAATTCAAATGATCAAATGGCAGAATGTTAGATCACGTCTCATAGCAACATCACTGCTTGTCCAAAAGTGATTGATTTATGACCCACTTTGCAGCAGATCAAAGGAAACGGGCAACATGTGACACCCCTCATAAAAACATAAAGGAACATGCTATGCTGTCCAACTTTAATTCAATTCAAATGACAGAATGCTGCTTATGCTACTCATGCTGCTTATATCCAAAATTAAGTTGGTGATTTTGAGCACGCCCGCGACCCTCACGAGGATAAGCGGTTCAGAAAATGAATGGATGGGTGATTTATGACCCCCGACACAAAAGATGGAAGAATAGAAATTTGTACAGTAAGACTACCAAAACAGCACGTATATTGTACATGCATTTTATGATCATGTGATCTCGAAACATCAAATAGCACATAACTTTTCACGTTTACAAGACTGCTTCTCCAAAAGGACTTCGGCGATAGATTTATGACCAAAGATGCATAAAATCAAAGGAGATAAATCAATGGTAAGATATGACTCCCCTTTAAAACCATAATGAATGCATTGTACTGTATATGTCGAATTTATGACCATGGATTAAATGTCAGAATATTTAATAACTCACCAGAGTAACATGACTGCTTATATCCAAAAGGAATGTGGTGATTAATTTCTAAGGGCTGAAATCAAAACAAAACAAAAACAAATTTACTTGTGACCCCAACATAAAGCTTGGCTATAAAGAAACGCACGTCTGCATTGTATGACATGTCTCAAGCCGCCTCGCAAACTTCGTCAGTCTATTATCACCACACCCTTGATTCATTTTAAAAGAAGCAGGAATTGCAAAATTGTAGAGCGGTGTTTCATCAATGGTCGGTGAAAAATGTTATCTTCTGAATAGATTAATAGAAGTAACGGTTGAGATTACATGATGACACAGGGAGAAACATATTGGACATCCAATAAAATGACATTGTGAAGTTATTCTCCCTCATCCGGACTCTTAAAATGGAATTTAAAAAAAGAAATAAATAAAATCTGTGTTGTGTTTACCACATGGAAGTTCCAGTGACACAACTTCAAATAGCCCTCTGTGATTATTACTAATGACTTATCAAAGTGGATCGCCTGAGCTACTCACTCTCCATTGCGAGCCAACAAGTGATTAAAGATGTGCAGGTCCAAAAGGTACAAGGAAACCTCCTCCAGCAGATGTTCCCCACTAATGATCGGTTGTGTTGTACACACCCGGGATCCCTCCACCCTCTTCTGGTGAAACGCCGGCCATCGCTTTTTCTTTTTCTTTTTTTTACATCCTTGTGTTTGCCTTCACAATGCAAAGCATCTGTGGCGGAAAGAGGAGATGTACGAAGCATCTTCCGTGCATTCAATCTAGTCTCTACGTGTCGTCTTATGCCAACTGGAAGATGACGTAATGTGGAGTGAGTCAAAAAGGAAGGCGGTGAGTGATTTATGAGCCCTGATGCAAAGCACTAAGGATTTCGAGAACAGAATATGAATCCATCAAGTCTAACTTATGTGTTTGAAAGTATTGTTTTCATTAACATTGCAGTTTGATGTAAAATGACTCATGCGCAATCTAGTTTTATGACTATTTGGTCTACAATTGGAAGTATTGCATTATTCACAATCAGACACGCTGTTTATTTCCTCAACAGCTCCCACGTTTTGGTGGAAATGTGTCATAGTACGTCCATGGTACACGGCATGTGTTATATTTATTATATTTATAAGTTATACATTTAGGATATTGTATGTTGTCAATGATAAGCTTTAGCTAAACATGTAGATTGAAAAGAAAAACTGGACGGAGAACAATGTAGGCCATAAATTAATAATTCTGCTTCCGTCTAGACTGTCTTGCAGGCGTCTCTCGCACCACCATTTAAGACCATAATGCACTTGTTCTCAAAACACAACTTCAGCAGCACCTTAGAATGGAAGCGAGGTCCAAATAGAGTGGATTAAAACATGGCGGTGGTCGGAAGCGCACGGCTGCATCATGTCATGACGGGATGACTTTTGCAACCTGAGGCCTGCGTTTCTGATTCAAACATGATGGCTGAAAAAAAAAAAAAGAAAAGGGTTTGAGGACCTTTTCTGGAGCATTTTATGTGTGGTTGTAATGTGAAGAAATGTTCCTGATGGGTCCCCTTACTGAAAAAAAAACCCTCATACATACTATCAGTCACTTTTGCCTTATGTTCATGTACAATTTGTTTTCTTACTCAAGATTTTCATTGTCATTTCATACGGTATATTTTAAACATTGCAATTTTTATTTTTATTATTATTATTTTTTTTACTCCATCATGACAGACAATATTTGCAAAAAAAAAATAATCTAAAATATTACAACTTTCCAAATATTATTCATGTATACATGAAAAATCTTGGGCCCTAAGATAGACCCCTGTGGTACACCACAAGTAATATTCAGGCACATTGAATTAATGGAACCCATTGGACAAATTGTTTTCTTACTGATTCAACTTTGCAACCAGATAAGTGGAACCCCTCTAACACCATAATACTCCATTTCTTTTTTCCATCTATCATAACATGATGTATGAAAAAGTCGAAATGAGCCCCGAGTGGAAGCAGGTATATGAAACAATTTGAGGACATTTAATTGCCAAGCTTAATTGCCTGTACTATTTAATGTGGGTCATCTTGAGGATTGGCCATGAAAAAAGGTGCGCTAGAGTCTGTTCATTGCTTTTTGTAGAATTAACTGCAATGTGCTGTTTAACTCTTTTAGTGCCACACGTTATCAAAAAAAAAAAAAAAAAAAAACTTCAATATGATCATTCACATCATCCTTGAAAAAGTTCTATTTCATCAGATTTCGTCATGCTTCATTGCAATTTCATACGCCGGCAGTCCATTGAAAAGAGATACAATGGCCATAGTTAGTGGCTGTTTTTGATTCCACAACCTATTGACCAGGCAACGCTGCCCATTGATTAAAAAAAACAAAAAAACAAAAACAATAACATAGTTGACGTAATGGTGGCATATATTGTGATTTTACGAATCGTTATGAAACGTTTTTGGAAGTCAAAGAGTTAAAAGCAGTGCACTAAATGCATAAATACATGAAACAACACTCGAAGTTTCAACTAGCTGACTGATTATGCTGTCTGAGATAATCAGAATTATCTCTAAAAAGTGTGCATTTTAGTCACTTTCTTTGCTGCCTTATTGCTCATTAAGAACTTCTGTTCAGAGCAATAACACGGAATTCCGATGCGTTTCGTGCGGGGTGGCCCAGGCGTCATCCGGAAAAAAAGGCCTCTGCCGCGCTCCCCATTAGTTTGGCTGATTCAGGGTTGTTAGCCATTTTAATTTCCCATTAGACCCACAAAAGCTGTCTGCTCTCAGGTAACTCATTAATCTGCGCTGATGTACGTACGGTGGCGAGAAGTGTTGCCTTCTCGTTGCCAAGCTTTGCTCGGGCATTTTAATGCATGCGAGAAATAACGCGGAGACGGGAAGAGAGCAGATGGTTGCATTAGGGAGCAGTGATACTGACACATACTGCGACGTGTTTGCATGTGAATACATTACAAGCAGTGCATATGCGCGTTTTATTGCTTCGCTTAAGATGCCTCCATCGCATGCTGCCGCATGCTTAGCGCGTCATTTTTAACTCGCCTCCAGCACAGCGGAGCTATTTTCCGACCATAAGTGCGCAATACGAGTGCCTGTAGTCTACTTTAAGATACGATTAGAATAGGCCTCTCTGGCACATGACTCGATTGTGTGACTCGAGATCGAAGTTTGTCTTCTGCGCACTTAGTTTAAACCAGTTAAATCCGGTTGAGACCAAGAATGGTGCACGCGTTGTTTAGGCTATGTCATCCCCTGTGTGGGTGTTGACTAAAACTGTACATGGGAGCAAACAGGGAATCATTTTGGACGGGTTAGACCTTCTTCCGCTTCTGTAGGGCCGATAAGGCTTCACAGCCGTGTGTCGAATTTTCTGGTATTCACCTTCTTTGGTATTAAACCTGTTGGATTTTGACTTGCAGTCCCTTTTCTGTTCTTTCATCGTATACTGTAGAGAGTATTAAAGACAAAGAGCCAGTGAGAGCGAGAGTTCAGTAGGAAGTTATCAGTATGTTAACTGTGACCGACTGACTATTTATTGCTACTGGGGGTGTCAAAACTAGTCTGTTAATTTTGTGTTAATGTAAAGTGTAACGACTCTAATTTTTATTTTATTTTTTAAATATGCAATTAATGAACCGCACCTTACATGTAAAAGCTGTACTAGGGGAATCCAGTCGCAATGCAGCAGACACGTCCACATCAAAATTTAGCAGTAATAAATTTTATAATAACGCATATATTTACAATTTTAAGAGTGTGCAGAATTTCACATGTTACTTCATGCTAAAATTTTAGATTAAATTAAATTTAGCTCTTAACATGAAAAGAGAAATGCGGTGAGCTGTCACCAATGTCTTACAAATGCAATTATGCCATCTAGTGGCAGAAGAATTACCTCAACTCAAATCAACATGACACTTTTTTTTTTACAGTAAAGTACATCTTTTTAATTTGAACTCAATTTTATGAATTATTACTGCATCAATGACTAAACGATGTAGCCATATTTCTATTAGTTTAAAAAGATTTTCCCACTTTTATGTTAATAAGTGTATGAAAACTTCGAGAAAAAAAAAAACATTTTATTGTACATTTTGTTGTACATTTAGAACAGATGTAAAAATTGTGCTTAATCGTGAGTTAACTATTGACGTCATGCAAATACGATGACAAATTTTAATCGCCTGACACCCCTAATTGCTCCATTCTCTGTTTTGGAAACACTATTACTACTTTTTGGTGCATGTATCAGTTTGCGGCGAAAGAACTTGCGCAAAGCTTGACCTCAACTCCATCAAACACTAAAATCATGTATATTGTAAGCAAGGTTATTATTTCTAGTCCACAATTCATACACAACTCAATTCAAAGTGTTTTACAGCCGCATAGAATCAGAAAAAGGCAAATAAAATCTTTCCATATGAAACTTCAAAATAATTCTTAAATGTAAAGACTGAACAATAAGGGGTCCCAGGATTGACTCCTGCGGAACCCCATTGGGCTACATGGTTTTCAGAAAGCATTATTCAACACTCATCTGTGAGTAAAATTCTTTTGGACCTTCTATCATCAAACTTATTTCTAGGAGCGTCATCCTCCACTTGGGTCTCACTGCCTGGCACGGATTCGCTTATTACTTTCTGTAAAATAAAAAATGGCTGAAACTCCTCTGGTTTTATTCTGTCGTGCATTTGGGTCCATACCAGTATCCTGGCAACCATCACTGAACATAATTTGAATGAAAGGTACTGCTTCAAAACAACATTGACCTTTGTCTTTGAAAATGTCAACAAAATCCTGCAAAGACTATTTAGCACCCTTGATACATGCCAGGTAGGTTGCTTGGTTGCAATTAATTACATGTTTTTTTGACAAGAAGAATATGTCTGTTAGCAACATGAGGCGTTATGTTGTATGGCCGATCACAATGTCACGATGGAGAACTTGGAAATAGAAAGCTAATGCTGCCGTAACGTTTAAACTTCCGAATGCTCCTATTGTGGAGTACTTCCAATTACAAATGTTTACAAAGAAAAAATAAATAAATAAATAAATAAAAAATTAAGGAAAGAAAAGTGATATGCACTGGGAGACATAGGTGAGCTTTGGGAGAATGTTATGATAAGATGATGACACATTGCGCTTTGGTGATATTCATCGTATGTCACACTGACGCATCCGACAAATGTTTACAGTAAGTGTGAATGACTCACAAGCCGTTTATATCTTGTGTAATTAGTCATGTCGGTGCCAGTTGAGCAATTCTGATGAATCTGCAGACAGTAAACACAAAATTAGTGGACTGACGTTGCCCTAACAGCGACAGGGGAATCGGTTAGAGTGACACGTCTGAGTTTTTTTTTTTTGCTCCCGCGTGGCACAATTCAAGCTTTCAGAAGCAAAATCGCCTTTGTTACCTTGAGAAATGCTATTATTATTATTATTATTATTATTAAGGATGTGTGGTATGCCTTTGAAGCTAATATCCACAACATAAAAAGAAAAATGCAAAACCATCAAAGATAGAAGCCAACACACGTCCTCATTAACTTATGGATCGTGTCGTCCAATAAGTGCCTTCCATTTTAATTCTCTTGTTTCCGTCAAGTCCTTCTTTTCTTTTCTTTTTTTTCATTGGCATTTGAATGCTGTCCCCAAATTACCTTTTAGTGTTTCCTTGCTCTTATCAATTATGCATGCATCCTGAGATAATCCCCGCCATCTCTGCATTTGTATCCACCATGCCTTGATGCCACAGACAGCTACTTTTTTTTTTTGCTTTTGTTTTTAAATGGTAAAAATTTGGCATTTGGATGACCCGTAGCTTTATTCAGTTAAAGAGCTAGTTAAGTGGTGTTGACACATGCAGGTAATTAGAACTAATTTGTCCACCATATTTTCCCCCCTTCTGATTAAAGTCAGTAAAAGCTAGCTAACACAAACGATTCGCTGTTAGCTAACCTCAAAAAGATTTTCCTGCAGTAGTGGAGAGATTTTGTTGTTCAGAAAGTGGGTGGGGTCAAAAATCATAAAGTTACAGTTAAACAACTACTTGGGTACAGGGGGGCGCGTTTGACCGAGGGGGAACATGCTTTTTTATTTTGATTTTTTTTTCTACTGTCCTAGAATAAATTGCAATCGCACCGCCACTACATTAGGGGGCAGTGGCGCTCTCATTATTGGCAAAGTGTGCGCAGATAGCATTCGCTCGGTGGTGTAGGGGTTTTGTTTGCACTGAGCATGCACGCTTTGCACACATAAAAAAAAATCAGCACAAATTATTTTATATATTTTTGTTTTGCAGGTTAAAGTTTTTTTTGTTTTTTTTTGTTTTTTTAAATATTGTGCTCCTGAGTTAATGTTGGTGATCAGTTTGAATGCATTATTATTTATTGATTTTATTTTTCCGTATCATATGGTTTGACATGGTCAATCAAAAAAAATGTTTATAGTTTAATTAAGGATTTCATTTTATTTTTGAATTTCAGATGTACTTTAAATCTTTTCCGTTACAGTTAATAAAGCTATTCTTTGTTGTAAGTTGGTCCATATTACTTTCTTTTTTTTTTATTCTCTTATACGTTAATATGGATACAGTGTTATGCAGAGGTGTGCTTATAACAATTTTATAGACAAATTATACTATTGGGGGGTGCGAGATGTTTTCTTCTTACTGGTGGGGGCATGATAGAAAATAATTGAGAAGCGCTGAGTTAACCGAAGAAACATGTTTTTTTGTTGTTTTTTTTTTATGCTAACTAAGATACCATCGCGGACTGTCTGACTTGTACACAGGCGTGCTAACTTTGGAACTATCACGCTTCCTAGGGGTGTGAATTGCGGAGTACCTGACGATTCGATCCGTATCACGATTCATAGGTCACGATTCGATTCGATACCGATTAATCCCGATATGAATTTGCAAGTCGATTGTTGCGATTTTTTTACTCAAATTTAGAAATACCATTCAGTAAACTTATACATGTAAGATTTGTATAAAAATGTATCATTTATTGATGTGAAACTTCAGTCTTATAACTATGAGCCACTGTATTTAACAAACAGGTTGTAACATTTTTCATGTTTGAACAGCATTGAAATAAAATATTAAGGCTTAATATTCCATTAATATAACATTCTTCCATGCTTAAGGTGTGAAAGTTACACGTTTTGTTGAATATTTTTTCATCAAAAATGGATGTTAAAAAATCGATTCGGCTGCCTATTGAATCGATTCGAGAATTGCGTGCTGTATTATCGCGATATATTGCCGAATCGATTTTTTTTAACACCCCTAATGCTTCCCGTTTTTGAAAATATTTTGGAATTTTAATCATGGATGTGTGATATCCAGAGATATGAAGGGATTGTTTTGTTCCATTTCTAAAATCTCCAACTACTGTAACTAGCTCCTTAAGCTGGAAAAAATTGCTTAACATTAGATGTGCTCCTGCTGGCGACAAGTCAAGTATGTGTACCCCACTTCTCTTGCCAAAAGTCTGCCTGGATGGCCTTCTACTAACAAAACGATGGATGGACCTGCAGTGTGTAAATCCAGCCCCAATTTACGCCTATGGGGAACTCACAATCATCAGTCAACCCCACAAAAATATTTTTTTGGACCGCGCAAAGGAAGTATTACCCAGCGAGGACGTGCCAAACTTGAAACACAGCCGTGATTGCGCCGCTGCGGAGTGTCTCCTAATCAAAGTTAAAGAAGTTCCCCCCGTGAAGCCGCCAGTGAACTTTGAAATGAAGCAGCAGATCGAAGCCATCATCTCGGGGTGGTGCCTCCCTCCCTCCCTTCCTTCCTTCCAGCGCGCCGCTCAAAATGAACTGCTGTCCTACACGCGCACACATCTGTATTTGGCCACGACACTGACAAATGGCACAATCTGGGATGGCAGAAAAAGTAGCGCCGGTCCTCGCGACGGTTCGGATAAGGCGATCCATCAGGCGCGCCCGTTGACCCCGCCGCCTCCGCCTTGTCTCAAAGTGCTTTAAATCCCAGTTCCGCCCACGCGTCTCTCCGGACTTTGTTCCTGCATCCCGCCTGTTCGGAGTGGCACGTCATTGGGCGTGCGAGCCTGTGATCCTGGAAATCCGCCTGCCGCCAACCACTGCTTTGGCAAAAGCTGTCTGTCTTGTCATTTGAAAATTGAGTTCAACCAGTTTTCATGATGTCCACCGGGCAGCTGGTGCTTCTTTAGCGCCGCAAATTGATCTCACATTACTTTGCATGCTAATGATCAATATTTATAACTCCTGTCGCGTCCCAGCTGGCTACGTTCAGCCTGTGACTAACAGAAGGTGTAGCTGGCATATGTTCCATTTAAAGACTGCTTCTTTTTTTTCCTCCCTTACACACACGACTTTTAATAGGTTTGATAATACAACAACACTCGAAAGTGTATTTCCTGTCTTTTGTTCTCGCATCCTTAGTCACCGCAGACTGTTCCGGTGCCATAAAAAATGGAGGTGAGGAGAGCCCAGCAGGGATTGTGGGCATTGTTTACCATTTATTCATTTACTGGCCACAACAATAGAGCATCAAGCACCTACAGTGCTTCTATTGTTGTTGTTTTCCTGTTCTTAAATAGTACTAGTCCATTAATCATATTTATTGTTGTATATACTGGCAATGTAGACAATTTTTGCATCTAATTATGCATATCATCATCCCAACCTCTCGTGCAAGATACTGTTCAGCCCGCTGTTGTTTTAGTTTTGCGTTCAAAAATGATAGAAGTGAGATCGGGGAGAATGATCCTCGTGACAGGCAAGGTTAGTTTAGTTAACTAAAACTAACGAAAAAAACGACATCTAAAATTCAAAAAATATTTTCGTGAAAAAATAAAAATAAAAACGAAAATGCTTTTTTTAAAAAACGAAAACTAACTGAAACTACATTTTATGTTTACAAAACTAAAATTAATTATAATTATAGTAAAAATGTCCTTCGTTTTAGTCTTTGGGAATTAATTTAATGCACGAGCCTTTGGGGATGATTTGAAATGTGATTTTTAGTAGATTTATTTTGATATAAACCGGAATAATGACGTTTGAAAGTATGTCACACAGATGTGACGTCATCTAGCAGCAGCCAATAGAAAAGCACCTTCAGATGACGTTGCTCCCATGGTGTTTTTTGTTTTTAATTTTTTTTTAAAACTAATACTAATACTGAAGCTAACAACCAAAATAAAACTATGCATTTTTTTTTCAAAGAACTAAACTAATAAAAACTAACTAAAATGAACAATTCCAAATCTATAATAACCCTACTGCCATATTACAAATAAATTGTTTTATATACTGTAGCATTTTTCTAAATATGCAAAAGCACAAATACATTATTTGTACATTTTTTTTTAGGACTAAACACAATTTCTCTTCATAACATTATGTGGCTCTTGCGTCCTTCTGATTTTCTGTATGTGGCCCTCAAATGAAAAAGTTTGATTTAAGGTAAAGTATCCTCACAGTACCTGGACTGATCACCAAGTTTATTGAATCAAAACAGTATTAATTTATTTCACTTAATAACTTGACTTCTTTCAGACAATAGCAACGTAAACACCGACAGGAATATATTGTAAGGTGTGTTTAATTGCTACAATTTAGCCGGGACAAAGGCACACAGTTTTGAATTGTTTTCTTTCACGAGTTATCAGTCTTCAGAGAACAAAAAGCCGACTTTGTTAATTCCACCGCTGCCTGTTTACATTTGGCTGCTCATTAATCTGTGGTGTCTTGGCAAGCAGCTATTGTGGAACACACAAAACAAAACAAGAAGAGAGAGAGAGAGAAGAAAAAAAAAAAAAAAAAAAAAAAAAAAAAGCATCTGCACTTTTTGCCGTCCTGAGAAATGATCAGCGATGTTTCACAAGAGGAAAGTGCCCCAAAGCCCGAGATGGAAAGACGGACGTCGGCAGCATACTGAGCTCCCCTCAAGCCCGCGGGCCTCCTCCCTCGCCTCTGCCGGGTGAATTTAGACGAGTTGCTGGCTGCGCGCGAGCCACGGAGCTACCTGCACCTGTGACCTTCAAAGTTTACCGTGAATACCAATCGGGTGCGAGCGCGCAGACGTTCAACGTTGTGGCTTAATTGAGCGAAACTGTGGGGCGAAGGAGAGTAATGCGCTGCATTCGTTTAAGCGTCACACGATCAGCAATCATTTGGACGTACTTTCCCATTGCTCAATTAATGTAATGGAATGTTTGCATGCAACGCTGGAAACAGAAAACAAATACTCATTCACTGTACTTAACTCATTCACTCGCCGCCATTTTCACATTTCGCAATCCCGTTCGCTCCCGACTGTTTTACTGAATTTTGACTGATTTTGCAAGGCCCACAGAATATTGTGTTCGATTGCTATAAAAGCATGGAACCTACCAAAAGAAAGATTAAAGTCTCTTCTTTCATCAGGAAAAAAAAAAGTATGTTTCTATCTGTTTCCGTTTTGTAGCAATTAGCATTAGAAGAGAGCTAAGTTTCGTCAGTTTTCACAAATCTATTTCAAATTCAAAGTAAATTTCGCTTTTTTTGCTAGATGGCTCTGGTTGATCTCACTTTAAGAAGTGACCCGTTCACTCACGTTCACCGAAAAGATTCGTTCTAAAGAACGAATCGGTCGTGACCGACACGACACTACTTTCCACACCACAACGACTCTGTGGATTAAACAGTTAATGTTTAAAGTCAATTCTATGAAATATCCATTTGGATAACTTGGCATATTCAAAAGTGTCAAGTCCAAAATATCTTCAGCACGAGTGACTTTAACTCACTGTTTTGGTTTTATTGCGCCATCGTGTGTGGAAGTTGACACATGACCAAGCCTATTTGCAAAAATGAAAGAAACGGACAGTACTGATATCTGCTTTCAAATGCAGGGAGTCAATGCAAAAATTCATCAGAAAAATAAATACTCAAATGAAGTACAGTACCTGGAAAATCTCCCATCACTGCAGTTACCTCAATATTATGCTGCCCACTGGATTTGTGTGTGTGTGTGTGCTGGCATGCGACCAAGTGAGCTCCAGTAAGTGTTCCTCCTCTCCCACCTGAGGCACTGGCGACCACTCAATTCTCCACCAACCCCCCCGGGAGTCTTGTCAATAACACCTCCAACACCTCCGTCCCGCCCCAAGCAGACCGCCCCGCCGCTCGCTTCGGCTCCCCTTTGACGCCATTAATCCACTCCAGCAGCCGACCAAATCCGTCTCCCGTCGGCCCCTGCTTGACAGAGGCTAAAAACGGGGATGAGATAGCGGGGCCCGCCGATCGATCCCTTCGATCCCGTTCTCCGTCCCTGCACTCATTCATTCATTAGTGGTTGTTGATGTCGGTCATGTTGTTTTGGGCCTGATGCTGATGTATGTCCAGTCACTGGTAGAAGGGAATTTACGTGATAGATTGTCACATTGAGTGCGAGGGTCAAGGTTAGGATTAGATCCAGAGTGAATGGGGGGCAGAGGTGGGTCAACTGTTACTTAGAATATGCCTCAAAAAGTAATCCTAAAAAATAATAACCAGTAAAATTAAGAAAGAAGTCAGTGAATATCCTGTAAGTCCTGTTACCCACATGTCTAGCCACAACCAATCAGATTGATTCACTGTCTATATATGCTGTCTGAGTGTGTGTGTTTGTCGGATTATTACCTCTGTTCCTCTGTGCATCTCCACAGCCCAATGGGGCTTCTCGACTCGTGATTCTGGTCAAGTCAAGTTAGTTACACGCCTTTTGATGTTATGCGAATAAAGTGTTAAAATTCTTATTTGTGTCTGCGCCTTGGGATCGAACCTCAGAACGTAACATTTTCACAGACAGGAACAATCAGAAATGGGCGTCGTCATATTTACGAATTGAATAGAATGACATAAGTCACAAATCGAGTACAGAATTTGTATGCCTGCACTTTGTTCAACCAAATTCACCAAAATCGTGTTACGCCACAATTTAGACCTGCTTTTAGTTGTTCCCGGGTCTAAGTATACTTTGTCACTAACTTGTCAGCTCTCGCTAGCGCGGTTTGCCAAATTCCTAAATTCGGTACACTACTTAAAATGAAGATGCAGCAGGCTCTACAAAAATAGAGCCAAATATCACCACAATTCAGTCCTACATAGTTCTCGGTCTTTGCACATTTCCCCCAATTACCTTCAAACATGTATTATCATTTGGAAACAAATCTCTGGATTCACTTTACAGGGTCTGGCGAATTCCCTGAAATTGCGTTGCGGCATGCGGCCTCTCCCTGTTGAGGCACCCGAGTGACAGTCGCTTGGCTGCGTGCGCGCTGTCACGACGCGTCGGCTTCATTTGCGTGACATTTTGCTGGCTTCGTGTGTTTGGGGTGGGGGGGTTGGGGGGGCGGCGGCGCTCGTTCGGTGAAAGAAGCCCTTATTTGTTTGAGGTGACGCCACTCACTCTATTGACTTGATCTTCGGCTTTACGGGACGCGGAGCTCGACGTGGCGTCGGCAAATGTTTGAACCGCTCAAGGAGAAACCGTCCCCCTCGGGAGTCAAGTTTGAGGGCACATGTGTTTGCAGTAACCTGGACGGCTGCTCAATTTGCCCTTTTGTGCCGTACGGCGATACAGCGCCGACGTTCTGTGCAGTTGTTGATGAAAACTTTTTTGATATGTTGTTTGTGTTTTGTCCTTCGCGTGTCCTCAAAGACACGCCGGGCCTTTAAAGTGAAGCTCTCCTCCAGAGTGACATCAAGGTGGACGACAGGTTCGTAAAAACAACACACACACACACACACACACACACACACACACACACACACCAAAAAAAAAAACTATAACACAGCATATAAAAAAGATCCTCCAGTAAAAATAATAAATTGCTGAGCGCGTTTTTGAAAGAGTGAACAACGAGAGCGAGACAAAAACATACTCAAGGCCGAACCGGCGGCGAAGTCAAAGAGAAGCGTCAACAATCTCAAAATGCTCCTCGAAAACTGTGAATAAATCACATATCGAGTCATGCAGATTAACTCACACTTGGATTAAATAAATACGGTAGTAATAGTATTACGATATGCCCTAATTTAACCATATAAGAGGAATCCTATAGAAACAACCTTTTTAATTCAAAATAGACATGAACTCATTTGCTGCCATAAACGTATAAATGCGTTATATTTTTGTGTCCCAAAGACGTATTTATACGTTTTTTGTTTGTTTGTTTTTTTTACGCTAGAGGATACAGAAGGCTTTGATGCAGCCTCTCAACTGCAAAGAACGGTTGAAGAAATGGTAGTTATTACACAACCGGCCAGCAGGTGTCAGCAGACTATGAGAGATCAACCAGGTCCATGTTGCAAACGAGCCACAGATTTAAACAGATTTTTGAATAATGATGAAACTTAGACAGAGATCAACCAGGGCCATGTTGAAAAAAAAAAAAAAAAAAAAGAGCTCAATTACTCAGATTCTAAATAGATTTGTGAATAATGATGAAACTTAAGCTATATTCTAATGCTAATTGTTGCAAAATGGAAACAGATAGAAATATACCTTTTTTCTGATGAAAAAAACAGACTTTAATCTTTCTTTTGGTAGGTTCCATGTTTTTATAGCAATAGAACACAATATTCTGTGGCCTTGCAAAATTAGTCAAAATCCAGGAAAACAGACAGGAGTGAAGGGGATTGCTTCAGTGAAAGTGGCTGGGAGTCAATGAGTTAATTGTTTAAAAAAATAATAATAATAAAAAATAAACACCTTTGATATCGCTGCTATCATAATACAGGGATTGTGCAATATTTGTTAAATTGCAACAAAACAATAGATGTCACGTCATGTAATTGAAGAAGAGAAAAACTGATATAAAAAGTCAGGTTTATAATTGGCAACAATATCGCCTCGATCACGATACAGCAATCGGTGCCATCGATATATTGGAAGAAAACATGCATGTGGACTAATGCGCTGAGTGCAGCTGCCGTTGTGTGATCAGAGAGGTGGGCGTTGAGGAGCTTAGGAGGGAGGGGAGGAGATGGAGGAGTGTAGGGTTGGAAACACCATCTTGGAACCCAAGTGTAGCAAGCAAGCAGGCTCGGGGAGAACTGAGGAAAAACAAGGAAGTGCTATGATGCATTATATCAAGCGAGCTGGCCGAGCTGCTTTGAGATTGACGACGCGGCCAGAGATGTCGAGATGAAAGCGTTTCGCTGCTATTAAAATGGAGAAGAAGAAAAAAAAATCCCTGAATAAAACAGAGACGGCTTAAAATTTACATCAGCAACTCTCTTCTATTTATCTTGAGGACCAGCGCGGACAAGAAAGCAGCCGAGATGAAGGCGGCGTGAGTTCTGTGGTACATCCGACACCGGAGGCTAAATCATGCTTAACATAAGTTGTCAGTGGACCTTTAAAAGTGTCATGGTGGCCAATATGTGCTGTGGGGATGCAGACTGGGTAGGAAGCAGTTTTTTTTTTTTTTTTTTTTTTCGCTCCTTGTGCGTGCTTTTAGATCTTTGATTCATTTAAAACTTGAAAGACTAAAGCGCTTCTACTGTTTCCTTTGAACTTTTTTCAATGTCCTACGAAGTAGCTATTTCCCACAAATAAGAGTTATGAATTCAAATATCTGCTTTGACATTGATTTCCTTCGATCCACTGAAACAGTGTTGGTTCGTATCGAACCAATTTATATTATGCTTCGTAATAAAGAAATTATTTTCACTTTTTGCAGTTTTAGTCACTATTGATGATCATCTCTGCCCCAGAAAGCAAATGATCCCGTCCATGCATTCAAAAAAACAAACAAGTAGCCGATTCTGCTCGGTAAAAACTGTTCCAAGAACCGGATGAGTATACCAATCCGTCAAAAAACTGACAAAGTTACAGCAATTTTTGTGTTGCCAGTTTGAAATCCCTAATATTGAGAAAAAACATTTAAAGTTTTGGTACATCAAAGGTCCATAGCAACCAATAACGTCGGAAAAAAAAGATATGAACCCCAGACTTTTCAGGAATGTAAATTCCAACAACAGGTAAGGATATAACCTGAGATTTTAACCCATTAATATCGGAGGAAGTTTGAACTTGCATCAATGGTAATTCAGCATTTAAAAAAAAAAAAGAAAAAAAGAAGAAGAAGCAAACACGTTGAATGTCCCATTAAGTTTATAATTCATCTCTTGAGGCATCCTCAGTCAGTTTGGTTGTTTTATTGTTGCTATTTGTGACCATGAATGATACATTAATTCATCTATTATCCTTCTTTTAAAAAAAATTGGAACGTTTTCTTTTTTTTTCTTTTTTTCTGACTGGAACAGATTAATGACATTTCCATTCATTTCGCCGAGAAAGATGATTTGAATTATGAACGTGATCACGGATTGCAGAACTTTTTTGTCACGGTTGCTGGTCGGAAAGCCCAGAAGTGGAACTAACTTGGTTCCTAAGCAACCAATTTCAGCATCTAGGACCAGCTTCGCGCGGAATAGGCGGAAGTGACAAGTTGCTACCGAGCTCGAGACCACTAAACCCAGAAGAGTTCAATAATTGCACCGATAACTTAAGCTCCTACTGCTGGCTCCCTTTACTATTTATATGCTAAGCATGACCCTCAAAGGTCCGCCCCCACCCCCACCCCAGCACCCCTCCTTCCCGAGTAATTCCAGCCGTCCCTTTTTAATCAATTCTCCTTTATCTCACTGCTGTTTGAACGCTGAAATATTCGATTTAATTTCTCCAATCAAGGGGCACGTGCGTGTGAAGCATCAATGAAATCTGATGAAAGGGGGGACCCCGAGAACACGCTCTTGCAGATTTAATAGTCTCTCGTCTGGAGAAGATGATTTTTTCTTACCATGAGCGCGCAAGGCCGAAGTCATAAGAAGTCGACAAATAAAATTAAAAAAAAACATCGAGCAGTTTGTATTTTAAATTTCACACTTCTGTTAGTTTCTTTTTTCTGTTAGTTTCTCATGAACAGCAATGATGTTGTTGGGTCAACTTGACCCGTAGCATGTATAGCATGTATGTTCAGGGTCAAATCGACCCACTGACTCTGAGACAAAACCACAAGAATTCACAAGCATAGATTTGATTCAACGATGGGCTGGTATCCGACACCAAAAGGTCAAAAAAAGGTAATCCCATTCTTACCTTTCTGCCAGTTACCATTTCAAATCGACCTCCTTCAAACTTGCAAGGATCGAGGTTCAACATTAAAGCAGGAGCCGGATTGATTTTGGATGATATCCAAGGCTATCCATTTTCGATAACGCTTGTCTTCATTAGGAAGAGCTGAGCTGGAGTTTATTCCAGGTGACTTTGGACCCTGGACTGGTCGCCAGCCAATTGCAGGCATGTACCTGGAGACAAAAAAATAAATAAATTTCACACTCACATTCACACTTGTGGACAATCTTCATGTTTTGGAAGGTAGAAGGAAGCCGAAGTACGCAGTGAAAACGCACACAAGCACGGGGAAGCTGCGCAATGGAATGTCGGTGAGATTCCAACCATGAACCTCAGAAACTGGGTGGCAATTTGAATTCTGCACTTTGACTTGCAATGATGTCAAAACAAAGAAGCGAATTGACTTTATATATCCCACAAAAACACATGGTACAATTAAAACATTTCCACTTTGTACCTTTCTGCCAGGCACGATTCAAAACACATCTGCTTTAAATCTTTCATTCATCAATTTGCCATCAATTTAATCATCCAATAAATATTAAAGCAAGATGTGCAATGATTTTGAATGATATGAGACATAAATTTGAGGTCTGAAATCAAAATTTACAGTGCGTCCTTGGATTATGACGGGGTTGCATTCCTACAGCAGTGACAGAACTTGAATTTGTACGCGAATTCAAGTTCATAGCCGACCTATGCTAACATTTATGACAGGATTTGGAAAATTGGCGGCACGGTGGTTGACTGGTTAGCACGTCCGCCTCCCAGTTCTGAGGACTCGGGTTCGAGTCCGGGCTCCGGCCTTCCTGGGTGGAGTTTGCATGTTCTCCCCGTGCCTGTGTGGGTCTCCTCCGGATACGTCGGTCTCCTCCGGCATTCCAAAGACATGCATGGCAGGTAAATTAGGCGCTCCAAATTGTCTCTAGGTGTCCAGGTTGTACCCCGCCTGCTGCCAATAGCCAGCTGGGATAGGCTCCAGCACCCTCCACAACCCTTGTGAGGAGCAAGCGGAAAATGGATGGATGGATGGATTTGGAAAATGTCACTTTTTTTCTTCTTTTAAAGGAGCATTGCGGACTTGGTCACTTTTTTACTCGCGACTGCCACCTCTGGCCTAAAGCATAACTGCAGCCTATGTGTAAAACTCGTGCATGGCATCACTACCCACAACCCCCTCAAAAAACTGGCGTGTTTGGGGCCAACACTCCACAATGAAAAGGACGATGCAAACAGATAGGTGCAGTCTTTGTTAAAGAGTCCGGGCTCTTTGTACTCATCTGGGCTTTAGTGAAGCATGCATGATGTAAGAAAAGCTTTAATACAGTATTACGTTTTTGAACTGCATAATGCAGCTTTAATTTACAAATCTATACTATTGGTCAGTCCAACCGCGGGTGGTATTTTTACAAAGTATCGATCAACCTCTCTTTGACAATGCAATGTTAATGGTTGAACAAACGGGCCGATTCCGCCCGACAACAGCGATATGTAATATTGAGGCGATCATTTATGTTCACAGTCACAACGGCCCCCCGAAGGAAACCAAAGCTACGATGTGGGCTGTGACACAAATGAGGGTCAAGACCAATGAAAACGGATCTGTCAGTTTAACAGTCTTTTTGTCTTTAGAAAAACACACAATGCCTGACATGTACTTTAGCGCGTTTGATGTCGACTGAAATAATAAATTCCCCATTTCTGCAGGGCAGGACTGTGGAAGCATCTCCTGTGCACGTTGCCTCGCAGGCTGCCGAGACTCCCACAGGTCACGTTAGGTGAGGTATTTAGACTTATTGTGGCTGGGAGCTGGGACGCGAGCATTAGTTGGGAGGCGCAGCGCAGCCGCATTGATTTAGCTTCTGTCTCCTTTGCCCCATTCCCTCCAACATTATGCTTAGCCATGATTTCAGCTTCCTCGCCCATTTCCTCCCGAGCAAACCGCCCCGATGAGAAATTCCGCTTGTTAATGGAGCTTTTATATAAAGCCTTGGCAACATTAGTACTCCTCTACCTCGCCACTTTAACTCCTAATATAATGCTCGAGTATCGGCGTGCAGGCTGGATGCGGTCCGCGTAACCCAAGAGATAGGGGGCCGAGGTGGTAGCTGGGGCCTGGACCGCCTGCAGAGAATACAGATCATCCTCCTACATGTCCTGAACCCTGGCCTCTCCACTCATTACCTTTCACGTTCGCTTACCGGGACGAGGCGGTGAAAAAAAAAACCCCAAAAAAACAAAAAAAAAACTCACTTTGGACACATTTGACGACTCCTGTGGTGTATTGAGGACGAGGCGGCACACTTCAACGGCGTGTGACATTGCAGCGGAGTACAATTATCCCGTGGGTGCCGGCGGCTGCACGAAGACTCGGCGGTCGTCTTCTAATGTAAGTTCATAAACAGCGCGCCGAGTGTGCGTCGGCGGCTCTAATTGCCTACAGGACTAATTCCAATCAGTCAATCAAATTGATGGTTTATTTTCATGGTCGGCGAAATGCGCCGCACGGGAGGAATGTCCCCGGCAGCGCCGTACTGAATTCCGATAGTGTGGAGATGCTTCAGTATCCTGGCGGCCGTGGAATGTTTTTCCGACATATTGAGCATTTTTTTCCCCTCAATATAGTTTACAAGTATTTTAGTAACATTTCTGGCCGATGCTTTCATTAAACCACCTCAAGGATCAATAATTATAGTAGGCCTACACTTTATGTCTCAGTTCTCAGCCGTCTCGGCTCAAACGATTCCCTCGATTAAACGCGGCTTTTTTTGACATATGCAAGTCACTCTCGCAACTAGTTTAACTACCTGAACATCCTTAAGGTAGGACAGCATCACTAAATCCAGCGTTCCTCGAAAACGTCCTTCCTCGACTCGTCGGAGGCATGGTGGTGTTTTTCCGTATGCATAATTCATGACACACACCTGTTTTAACACGCTTTGTTTCCTATTGTGCTGTGAGTGCGTCCTTTCCACCACGTCGTAATTATTCATTACAAGAGCCTTCAATCTGCGGCGATGTAGCCTCGTAACCACGGCGTGGCGAGCTTAGTTAGAGATGCAGGTGTTAATGCTTCACCAGCTGTCATTTTACACTCGGACCAAATGATAGGAAGGTTTGATTGTCTTTTATATTGTGACCATAGCATAGAGGAGAAATAAAGAGCACCCCACAAGGTTGCCTTGCTTCCCTGCAGTAATGACTGGAAATGTAGCAGTAAATTGTATCTGACGTGAATTCAAAGCGACCACAGCTGCTCTCTAAAGGTTGAACCTGGCACCTTGTAAATGTCACCATCCCAAAAGACCGGGACCTTCTCCGTGGTGCGCACGACTCGAGCATCGCTTTGCATGCACCAATCATCCGCCGTTATTGTTATTCTTCCTCAAGGTTCCAGAAAGGTATTGCTTTCAAATGGCACTGCTACGCTTTCCTTGTCAAGACTCCAGCAGTCACAAGTTTCAAACATTTTTTTTTCTTCAACTTATTTATGAGGAGAGTAAGAGCCTTCATGATTCTGCATACCGAATGTGGCAAGAACCTGACTGATGTTCAAAGATTAGCTCCTATCCATCTCTGGGCAGCATGTCCACCTCTGTGTACCCTGTAGATCAGGGGTGGCGAGATCCGGTCCTCGAGGGCCGCAGTCCTGCTGGTTTTGGATATTTCACTTCTTCAACACAGCTGATTCATGATCAGCTCATCAGCAAGCTCTGCAGAAACCTGATAACGAGCCTGTTAATTGGAATCAGCTGTACTTCGAGTAGGGAAATCTACAAAACCTGCAGGACACCGGCCCTCGAGGACCGCAGTTTGCCACCCCTGCTGTAGATCCTTGTCTATCCTGTTCCATCCCGTTCATCCCTAGGAACCCTTTCCATCCGGCTGGTCCATCCGATCCATGCACACCCTGTAGGGTCAATCTGTCTGTCCTTGGACACTGCCAATCTGTGCACCCCTGTCCATTCCTGGGAACCCTTTCTATCCCGGTGCAGTCTGTCAATCCCTGTTCATTCCTGTTCAGACTTGTCTATCCCTGGCAACCCTTACACATTCGGTCAATTCCTGAACATCCAGGTGCAGCCGGTCCATCATCCCAGACTATCCCCTGCATGTACTGTCAATTTCTGTCCAGCTTTGCACACCCTGTCCATTCTAGTGCACCTGGAGTCCCTGTCCGTTTTTCCTAAACTCTCTGCCAATGCCTGTTCCTCACTGGGCACCCTTTGGCATATAAAGTAGGTATGTGACTTGATAGGCTGTTTGTTGTGACCTCTTATTCTGGTCGATCCATCTGTAAACCCTTTCCATCCTGGTGCAGTCTTGTCCATGCTCATCCATCCCTTCACACCCTCTCAATCGCTGTCCAACCTTGTAGACTTGGAGACTATCCCTGCATACCCCGTCTGGCTTTCCCCGAACATGCTCTCGATCCCTGTCCAGCTCTGTGTACCCTGACCTCTCCGGTGTTCACCGTACAACAACTTACCTATCCCAAGTGCACCCTATCTATCTCTACACAGTCTTGTAATGCAGGTCGCAGAGGCTGCAGCAACAAGACATGAATCTGGGAGTTCCAGCTCAACACTCCAACTGGCCTCTGACACCCACCCACCCTCTGGCCCTCATAATAAAGCAGCTACTGCAGGACCAACAAGCACACAGGCCCACCAGTAAAGAATGATGACCCGCCTCTGCCTCTCTTTTCCTCTGTCTGGCTGAAAACAAAACAAACAAGGCGGGGGGAAAAAATAACTGAAAGAAATTTAGTGGGAAAGCATACTGTGACGCTGTGCCCCATTCTCTTGGGGGAGCAAAGCACACTGTCAGGAAATTTGGCTGACGGCCGACAGACTCAAGCACACACAAAGCACAAACGCATCACCTCTCTTGTGCTGGTCAGTGGAGCAGAGACACATTTTACTTTGAGGCGGCTGCCCTAGTACAATCTGAAGTCTGCATCAATTTAGTCTTTTAGCTACAAAAGAGCAAAGGGTGATGTATACCCACAATGGTAAAGTATACCCACATTCCGTAGTCGTACATGTGACGTTCATTCGTCAGCAAAATGGCCGTCCGTCAATGACCTCTGGTTGTTTGTGCTCTTGGTTTGGCTGGCGACCAGTACAGGGTAGCTACCCAGTGGACTTTGCTGGGGTTTTGTGTATCTATTCATAAAGACTCCGCAAAAACTAAATTCCTGCCATCATTCTCACATTAGCTGACTCTTTGATTATGCAAATACGCCGTCTTAAAGGCTGCCGCATCAACGTCTTAATTCCATGCCGCACGTGATACACGCCGCTGGAATGATGACAGCGACACAAAGTGACAAGAGTGAAATTTGAAAAGCAGATGTGTCCTCTATCGGCCCCCCCACCAGGACTCACACGAGTCTGTGCGTAGGCGTGCAGTGACTCATTATCCTCATCCGTGCTTCACAGGGAATTCTCCGTTCGGGACAATGCTGTGGCTTCAACACGATCATCCCCACGGTTCAGTGCGATCCCTCTCTTGTAACGGAAGCCCGAAATGGCCCCCGTGCTGTGCATAATCATACACACCCGCCCAACCCCTGAAACGGATGTCATATGTGAAGGGCCATTTGATGGTCCTTGAGAGATCGTCAAGATACTGGCCACCTGCTGAAGACATATCGCCTCCTATCAAGTGCCTCTTCCTCTCTTGACGCTTCCTCCTCGTGGTCGCCGTCACATATTCAAAGGGAATTCAAGGCTTGCAGGAGCATAGGATCTCAGTGCTCCTGTGGGAAATTAGGGTCACCCCTTAGATTTCTGTAGCCGGTGATCAACTTGTTCATGACCCCCTCAAAATAGTGATGCCATTTTTTTCCCCCAAACGCTCACCGTTTGCCGTTGTGATCTTCTCAAGGCCTTGTTTACCAGCCATGCTGCTCGAATAAAGGCCATTTGTATTAGCTATAAAATAATAAAAAGAATGAGTGGTAATGCTGAAATGTCTCCAAGCAACGTGGGCTGAATGTCAGCAATGACAAGTTGTTGGCATTCTACCCACGAGTGCTACGTCTTGCTACTGAGGATTCTTATGATGTTTCAAGCGTACTTTAAATAGTTCACAGGTGTCCTAATAGCATTTTAATCGCAATACCGAAACCATTTTTATATTAAATATAATTATATGATTATTGAACACGGGCGGCACGGCGGGCGAGTGGTTAGCACGTCCGCCTCCCAGCTCTGAGGACTCCGGTTCGAGTCCAGGCTCCGGCCTTATACTCTGCTGCCATGTGCTGGCTGTTTTGTAATAACTACCATTACTTCAACCATTCTCTGTAGTTCAGAGGCTGCATCAAAGTCCTCTGTATGATCTAGCAAAAAAAAAAGGAAAAACGTATAAATACGTCTCTGGGACACTTAAAACATTTCAAATGAAATGTATTTATATGTTTTGGGGAGCAAATGAGTTAATCAGAATACTGTATTTACCCTAGTATGGGCATATAGAACATATTGTAAAGAAACTTTTGACTTGATTTCCACTTAATGGTCACTGTTCCTGTGTAAAGCCACTACTTCCTGTTTTATTTTGTAATCACATCCCCGTTATGTGTTGCTAGCAGCTCGCATGCATTCTCCCCATCTGTTTGGTCCATCTGCCCCTCGTCCGATGCGTCATCCGCATGGCCCGCCCACTTCCTTCAGGTTTCCTCGGCCAATTGGCTCTCCGGCTGCACTCGCCACCTGCTACTCGTTCTGTCATTAGTTCACTTTGTGCCCGAATGCTGTTGGCGCTCTTAAGCCTTGTCAAAATGCACATTGAACCTAAAAAGTTGAGTCAAATAACAAGAAGGTAAACACGTGCAACCAAATCTCCCATAGATGTCAGTCTAAAGTTAAAAGTATGCCGAGTCGAGTCAAGTTGTTACTTCAGTTAAGCAAAAGTTGTTAAGTCGGACAATCTTGCTCAGTCACACAATACACAGATTTTTTTTTTGTTTTGTTTTTTTTTTTTTTGTTTTTTTAGAAAAAAATGTTTGTTTTGTTCCCTCAAGTATTTCATTTGTTTGTCAAACAGAGTAAGTGAGCACTTCCCCTTTGCCAAGATAATAAAGGCGTCTTACAGGTGACCTCATTTCAGACCTCGGATGAATGATAAGAATGAATGAAATGCGAGCTGGCAACAAGAGGCAAAAGAAGACACAATTGTTTATAATCAGGTCAATTTTGAGCATGTTTCACAACTCGAGATCAAAGTTCCGATCATTGGTTGTCTCTATAAGATTATGCTGAACTATAGCTCTGCTGCAGCCATTTTAAAAAGCGGTTAAGGAGTTGTTACCGTCAATTGGTCTTTGTGTACACCACTTCAGTCATCCGTAGAACTTGTTTAACTCACAAAATTGATATATTGCGACAAATGCATGTTTAATGATTAGAACTATGCCGTTTAGATTTCTCCGCCACCTCCTGCATGATATATAGTCTGACTGGCAAAACTAATTGTTATGGTGGCACAGAAATAATGTGTTTATAAGTCATAAAATCCCCCAAAGCAATTCATTCCGACTGTATGCGTCTTTAAGGAGCCATCCAGCCATAATGTGAATCCTTACACATCTCCGTAAATCCACAACAGGCGGAAATGATGCTTCGGTGAACAATTAGAAAGAGCGAGATTATACACAAAGAGCAATAAAAGCGAATCCTTGTCGACCCTTGAAGCCTTCCCCGTGCAAACGAGCGATGTGTTGTAAAATCCTAATGTATGCTCGTCGCCACAAACGTTAATGTTGATGTGCTTATCATTTTTATAGAGTGCAAATGCAGTATTTGTGCATGCAAGTCTTTCTTTGGGCTCTCCTCCTAATTACATCGTCAATCAATCATGGGTTGGAAACTTTTAATCTTCGGAAAACATTTTTGGACAATTGATATCCGTCCATCCGTTATTGTACGAAAAAGTGATGACACACCATTAAGAGTCTTATTGTGGGTTAGTGTTGAAAATATGTTTTAGCCAGGCACTTTTGTAGACGACCACGGGTCCTTCCACTCAGTTAAGGAAGCAGAGCTCTTAATTACGTTTGTGAAGAAGTGATTAAACGGTGATTATTTTCGCAGACTGAGGTGTTATTGAGCTTTCTGCTATATTGTGACAACTTTAGCAAGGCTTGTGTTCGTGATTTTCAGTGTGAATGAAGCCGATGCAATTCTGTCTGCTGTGTGGCATAGCGTGAATGCCTGCTAAACTAATTCCCAACTCATTTTAACTGTTACCGGACCACAAAATATACATTGTTTCCTACGGGGGAAATAGTTCTTGGAAATGACGACAAATTGGAAGTTGAGGAACGGATTATTTTTTATGTTTGAGATGATGTTGTCTGGTTGCGGGGCCAGACATGTGGGTAACCCCTGATAGGTCGCTGAAACAGGACTGACATGGATTTCTCTGATTTGCTGCTGACTGACACGCGGGTAAAACCGATTGACTTCTGACCAGATAAAAAGATAAAAAAAATCCTGACATCACATAGCTTCTGACATCACATAGCTTCTGACCAATTGAAACATGTTGCCGGTTACGTGCCGATTGCATCAGATAAAGAGATTAAAGATTCCTGACATCACATAGCTTCAGACATCACATAGCTTCTGACCAGTTGAAACTAGTTGCTGGTTACGTGCTGATTGCATCAGATAAAGAGATTAAAGATTCCTGACATCACATAGCTTCTGACATCACATAGCTTCTGACCAGTTGAAACTAGTTGCCAGTTACAAGCTGATTGCATCAGATAAAGAGATTAAAGATTCCTGACATCACATAGCTTCTGACATCACATAGCTTCTGACCAGTTGAAACTAGTTGCCAGTTACAAGCTGATTGCATCAGATAAAGAGATTAAAGATTCCTGACATCACATAGATGCTGACATCACATAGCTTCTGACCAGTTGAAACTAGTTGCTGGTTACATGCTGATTGCTCAAATCAGACACTAGCCACAAACAAAACACAGTCATGACAAAATGTGTCTCAATGTAGGCATTAAAGTGTGTTTGCTATGATTAGTACATGTATTCCGATTTTTTGGTATGGAACACTTTAGAAAAAACAGGGAAAGTGTATATGCATCGTGCTCCAGTCGCACGTTTTCGTTACAAACACAATGGAGCTCAGCCTCTTGGCTGGCGTACGTCATGGCTGTATCGGGCTCTGACGAAGGAGCCAAACTAATAACGAATTGGCTTTATTTTTAGATAATCATTATTCAGATTGTTCAAGGTGTTGTTGTTGTTGCTTCACTTGTATTTATTTTTTTTATTTTCTAAAAGAAGAAGAACTTTCTGAAAAAACTTTTTTTTCCTATTTCTTTTCAGGCCACTCTGTATATTTGCATGTACATATTTTCGAGAATTTACTGCATACACAAAAGATAAGCACACTCGTGTTTTTCATTTCGTTCCCTTATTGTACTCAATCTGAACCCAACCATGACCTTAAACAAGCAAGGTTCATATTGTGTTTTTTTTTTTTTTTTTGCACACTCTTACAGTATATTGTAACTTCAGTATGGTGATACTAACAATGGCATTTCACTGAATGAGAGATCTGCAGTTCAAATCATTTCAAAAATATCGCTTTATGATCCTTGGTGAATCTCATGTCATATTCTTTGGAGTGGTTTAATTTCACCAAGAAAACCAAACGCTTTATTCACACCAGGTTGGGGGGTTTAGCACGGCTGTCAGCGAGAGAGCGACAAGGCAGGGGAGATGTTGTGCGAGATCGACCTCGTGAGCGAGAGAAAGGACGTAGACGGAGGTGAAAATGTTGTTTTGGGCCCCGCGCGCCATTTGGCCGCACTGACGGAGAAGGAGAATGACGGGCATTGGCAGCATTAAACATTCCTCCCGCTCCTCAGTTGCGGGCAGAGATGCACTTGCCAAAGGGCGGCTAAGGAGCCCTCGTCGCAGGTAAGATTGATAGGGCGATTAAATATCCAGCAGTGAGAATATTAGTAAGCGCTCTTGACCGTGCCAGGCAGGGAGGACGCACGAACAAACTGTCAATGTCTGCGCTATTATGGCATCGACATGATGATGCTTGAAATATTTCACTGAGGTTGTTTGTGGAGGAGTGCGTCACCAGCGTATGGACCGTACGACTGGGCACGAACTCATTTGGAGTCGAATATAAAAATATGAATTAAAAAACAGAAGATAAGCCTATGTATATATATATATATATATATATATATATATATATATATATATATATATATATATATATATACATACATATTAGGGGTATAACCGTACACAAAATCACATTTCAGTTGTGTTCGGTTTCTTGGAGTCTTCGTTACAAAACACATTTAAAATTTGTTTAATTTGAAAAGATGACAAGAAAACGGTGCGTTATTAAAAATAAATAAATAAATGAATAAAAGTGACCCATTTGGGTGATATTCAAATATATTATTTAAAAAACAAAACAAATAAAAGCAACCCATTTGTAATACTTACAAATACTTTAATTTATACTTTAATTAAGGTATTTTTGTAGTTTATCAACACAACTGAGACCAGAGCTGCTTGTTATTTGAGTTACTGAACATTTTTTTTTTTGGAAGCTGCGAAAGTGGAGCCAAGGCAGGTGAGGATTCAATGTATAGTGTCGTTTCCCAGGTAGTTGGAGCCCACCGTCTGGCAAGTCTGGGCAGAACCCCTGACGCTCCCCGCGTAACCTTTTTATTTTGAGGTGGCTACACTGACCTGGAAATTCCACGCTGCTGATTGGTTTAGGGACGGGAGATGCAATCTGCTGATGCATACTGAAAAGGTCACGGCGGCCTCTCAAAAGGAAAGCCGTCCTGTTGGGTTACATGCTGTCTGAAACGCATCAGATAGCAGCTCTTCTTTTTTTTTCTTCATGTCTGATCCCATCGCTCGCTCCCTCACTCGTTCATTTTCCGTCATTTTGCAGAACGTTGCGTACCCTGTGCGGCTTGTGTATTTTGCCCATGCGGCGTGTAATCATTACCAATGGGAATTATATCTAGGGAACACAGATTATACCGTCTGATAGGCACAGATTAGATTGTCTGAACAAAGATTTATTTATTTTCCTTCAATTTCGAGACACTGCGGGTTAATTGAACACTGAATTGTCCCTCGGTGTGATTGTGAGTTTGGATGGTTGTTTGTCTCTGTGTGCCCAGTTCAGGGTGTACCCCGCCTACTGCCCGAAGCTGGCCGGGATAGGCTCCAGCATCCCCGCGAACTTTGTGAGGAGTAAGCGGTGAAGAAAATGGATGAATGGGTGAATTTCTAGACACCTGATTCAGTAAATATATTCACATTTAATGCAAATCCAATGGCATCAATGGTAAAGGCATAAATGAACCTTCACCCTTCTGTTATGTTGTGAGTCAAAATGACCCAATTTCAAGTTAAAAAGCAAATGTTAGATTTACACAATCAACCTTGGCATGAACAGACAAAAACAAAAGAAAAACATTTTGAGATATTTGTAAGGAACATTGAGATACTGGGTCAAATTGACCCAATATTCACATCAACAGGCTAAAAGAAATGTTTGAATTGGCTGTATTTGCAATGAAAATGGTTATGAATAAGTCACAATAATGTTCATTGTGTTGATTTTGGAATGTTAAAAATTCCCGGGTCAAATTGACCCATACTATAATATTTAGTTTGTTATGAAAGGTCGCCGACAATTAAAATTGTTATTTTTGAAAACATTTTCAATTACATTTTAAATGTTGATCGGAACAATACTTTTGGAACATTAAATATAGGCTGGGTCAAATTGACCCATTTTAACATTAAAAACTACAAACAGTAGTAATTTCATGATGAAACTTCTTAAAAATGGTGCATTTGAATTATTTGCAATGAAAAGCAGTTAATAATGTTGATTGGGATGCATTTAATCATCAAATATAGCCCGGGTCAAATTGACCCGGGGCCATTATTGCTGTTCCTCGGATATATCAGCCTAAAATGAAGGTTAAAACGGAGCATTTACTTTCTTAACTCATTAGCTCCCAAAAACGTATAAATACGTCATATTTTAAATGTTTTAAGTGCCCCAAAGACGTATTTATACGTTTTTGTTTTGTTTTGTTTTTTAATGCCAGAGCATAGAGAAGGCTTTGATGCAGTCTCTCTACTGAAGAAAATGGTTGAGTGGCAGCAGAGTATAAGAGATCAACCAGGCCATAAAACTCCCACAGTTTTCCCACAGTTCTAAGCAGAATTGTGAAAAATGATGAAAATTAGCTATGTTCTATTGCTAATTGCTGCACAGCGGAAACAGATAGGAATGCACTTTTTTTCCCTGATAAAAGAAGAGACTCTAATCTCTCTTTTGGTATGTTCCATATTTTTATAGCAATACAACATAATATTTCGCGGGTCTTGACAAATCAGTCAAAATCCAGGAAAACACTTAAGTGAAAGTGGTTGGGAGTGAATGAGTTAATGTACAGATTTGTTGAGCATGTAGATTCTGTATCGGTCTTTTCACATCCCAAAACAAAATGGCGCACTGAAAGCATGATAATTTGACACCATCTTCCGAGCCAGAATGTGACTGCCGAACGCTTAAAAGGTGCACGCCGGCAGCACTTTGCATTTAGCGGGGCCCATTTGTCCATCGCGGACAACAATGCCGAGAAGCGGCGCGCGCGAGCGTCTGAGTCAATCTCGCAAATGGGGTCACGGAAGACAGCTCGCGCGCTCGTCGTCATCCGTCAACGCCGCCTCAACTCTCGGCTGGGAGGAGACGAGGACGACGTACGGATCGGCCTTCCCTGACGCGCGATAACGCATCAACACATCTGCTGCACGCGCGATGCCGACACGCTTATCAAAAGACGTCGTGCATAGGAGTCACGTAGGTGGCCGGGCGACACTCACTCAACACTTTTGTTGACATTTGCAAGCGTGCGCTATTAACAAAAAAAGGTCTTGACTTTGCAGGGGTGACATTTGGGGTGAGACGTATTATGTCAACATTCTGCCTGTGTGGAAATGTTGACTTGTTGGTGGAAATACATAAATGTCAGAAAACAATCTATGTAGTCATGATTTTACCCAAAACATTTTTTGTTGTCATCAAGCTATATCAGGGGTGTCCAAACTACGGCCCAGGGGCCATTTGCGGCCCGCCGTCCATTTTTCAGTGGCCCGCGACATATGCTAAAAATGTCATTTGACTTAGTTCAAATAAAATAAAACAAAAATGTTTGGAGATGGTCAAAGTAAGAATGGAGGGTATAAAAAACTACAAAAAAACAAAAAAACAATATTGTTACCGAAATAAAATAAAAACGAAAATGCTTTTTAAAAAACGAAAGCTAACAAACTACATTTTATGTTTACAAAACTTAACTAAAACTAACTCTAATTATAGCAAACATGTCCTTCGCTTTAGTCTTTGGTAATTAATTTAATGCATGAGCCTATGGGGATGATTTTAAATGTGATTATTAGTAGATTTAGTTTGATATAAACCGGAATAATGACGTTTGGAAGTATGTCACACAGAAGTGACGTCATCTAGCAGCAGCTAAGCACTAGCAGCAGATATGCGTGACAATCCTCTGCCATCTATTTGGCGACCACTCAACACACTTTTGCAGCATTTGAGAGGAATTCCACAGTAGCCGAGATTAACATCTGTGCGGAATAGACGACTTTTTCCTCCCCCGCCTCGTTCCCGCTTCAGAGGGAAACGTAGGCTAGCCTCTGCTTTTCGAAGCGCGCCCACGGGACCTTCACATCAATGCGATTAAGCGGGGCCGCGATCGGCTGTCAGGCCGACGCGTGGAGCCTCGTCTAATTAACACCAAGCACCTGTCACCGCGGAATTAGATTGGGTGAGCTATCATACACGGCACACGTACCACTTTCATTGTGAAGTTTTGCAAACACGCTAGCGTCGTCGGGCTGAAACCAATTTGGTAAATTTCACATTTGTTCAAAAATATTTTCAGTTGGTCAGTCCACACCTGTGGATTATTTATTTATTACAAATTATTGACCACTAAAGGTTTGAAAATGTTCTCTTTGATGATGTAATATTAATGGCTGGACAAACATGCCATTTTTAGGGTCTCCTGAGAAGTGATTATTTTGGAGGTACATGGTGTCAACCCGATGCCAGCGATTTGATAAAATTAATTTGGGAAAATGTGTTACGATACGATGACATGAAGGTTGAACTTTTTGGCCATAATTCCAACAAGAACACGGACAAAACACCAAAAGAGCACCATACCGACAGAAAAGCGTTATGACCAGTTCCAAATAGCAGTCAGTGTTAGCACAAAACCTTCATACTTCTACTAGAAAGCCTACTAAAACATCTAGAGTTTATTTGGGGCTATTTAGAGGCACTTTAAATTAGACTTCACACAGTTTTAATTGGCTGGTTCGGATCAGACCGGCACATATACTGCATTTTATGCAAAATTAGCGATCGGCTGTAATTTAATATTTTTACGTTCGATCAATGACGTCATTGATTGAATGCTCGAAATACAAACATAATCGTGTTCACACCGTTGTTAATCCAATCTACAATACAGTCAGGTGTTTTTGTTTTTTTTGTTTTTTTAATATTCTCAATATTTTAAAAAAAATGAATGATCAATCACAATATTGTGGGAGTTCACCTGGATGTGTTTGTCTTGTCGTGATTATGTGTCTGTGGTCTATGGTGTGTTTTAAATAATGATATAATAACACGGATGAGACATCAAGTCCAAGATGGACATTATGTTTCACATACTCACACACAAACAGACGCAAGAGTGCTACCATTAACAGGTGTGTAATTAAGTGGCGCTGATGGGGCCAGTGTGACATTAATGCGCCTCGACTTGTGTGGCGGCTTCCTCTCAGCGGGACCTAAATGACAACCGCGGCCCAGACGCGTCCTTGTTGTCCTCTTGTGTGTGTTTGTGTGTGGCCAAGTTCCTTTCTCAGCCCCTGACACTTCTCCTCCTCCTTCTCCTCCTCCTCTTCCTCTTTTCTCTGCACATCGAGATCATCGGGGATTGATTCGTCAGGGCCTTGTCTTTCAGATGGCTTATTTTTTAAACTTGACTTTCACCGTATTTTCGTGCTCCGTTAAATTTCTGGGAGTTTTTCTTTTGATTGGTATATATATATATATATATATATATATATATATATATATATATATATATATATATATATATATATATATATATATATATATACACACACATATATATACGTATATATACATATATATATATATATACATATATATATATATATATATATATATATATATATACGTATATATATATATACATATTTATATATATATATATACGTATATATATATATATATATATATATATATATATATAAAGTAAAAACAGATGTTTGTAAATGTCTTATTTTGATTAAACACAGAAGATAATCATTAATAATAATTAATAATAATTCTTCCATGAAGGACATCAAAAATCAGTGAACAATTACTGTTGATATGTTGAAATTTGGACAATTAAAAAAAAAAAAAGGCTCCAAACGATTACTCGATAATTAAAACAGTTGTCAATTTATTTTATAATTGATTACTTGTTGATTAATCGATTAATTTGACAGCTCAAATACATTTTTCGTTATACAGCTATGCTTGCTTTAAAGTGCTTTGTAAACAAAGTTGAGTTTTAGTTCTTCATTCTCTTCTGCTAATCGTTCTTTTTTTAATCTGTCACTATAACATCCATGAAAAGTAGCAAAGAAATGCATGCAAACGTCATCCTATGATGCTCATTGACTTGTATGATGTCAAGATGATGTCATGATATCTTTCTTGGAGACGGAGCGGTAAATATCAAGCTGGCCGAGTGCGTCCGACTTTGTGCTACGTGGTCAATTAGCTGCATCCGCGTTGACAGTGAAGGCCGACGATGTTAATTGTGGCTAACTTGTGCGCATGTGACATTTCTCATTAATAAGGCTCGCCCGCTCCTGTCTGCATTGTGCTGAGGACAACGTCGTGTTTGACTTTCCCCCTCTGCGCAGACAATAAATATTTGAATTATTCATCGTAACAGGAGAAACGCTTAATGTCCGCCATTAGCATTCCCGCATAATTGATTCCAAAGAAAAGATGGAATAATAAATCATTGCCAGTTTCTCTCGTCTTTTTTCTTTTCATTTTTTTTTTTACACAAGAGGTCCACCTACATTACCCGACCTGGCTCGTCTTCTCATTCTGTTTTTCCCCCCCCATCTACCATTTGTATGCTTTTCATTACCTATCTTCTCCCTGGTGACACACCAGTAATAGCTTCGCTGGTGTGTTGGTAAACAGTTTTGACAAATTAAAATCATCCGGCTCAACCGTAAAATTGCGATGAAGGGAGTGAGAGAGAGTGAGAGAGAGCCGGTGCCGTCTTCCAAGGCGTCGAGGTCCCGGTTGACGCACAATGAATCATCGCGGCGGAGGCTAAGCCGCAGACAATCGCCCGCTCGAAACGTGTCGTCGGCGGGGGCGCGGAGATAACGCGCTGGGCTGGCGTGGACAAAAAAAAATAAAATGTGGAAAAAGTCTCAATGAATCCCGTCGCCTACAGCAGGGATTCCCCGGGTGACGATTAGCTGATTAGACGTGCGTGTGTGTGTGTCTGTGCTTTGCCGTGCGTGGGGTTGTCTTCCGTGTTGTTTTTTTGACAAGCTTTTTTTTGTTGTCTTTTTTTTTCATTCTGTGTGTCACTGAGTGCATGCGTGTGCGCACACGTGATGTGACAAGCGTGTAACACAGATGGAGAAAGTAATCCATTAATGATGAGAAAGATCATTAATCCTTTCAACGTTGTGTTAGAAAGAGGCGCGTCAAATCCACAGTAAAAAATGTTCCGACCACTATCTGCTATTTAGCCTTTCATCTGACACCGTGTGTATTTTTAACAACATGCCATCCAAAGACGTACATAAAAGCCGTGCATAAATATTAATCCTCTCCTCTTGCAAACCAAATTGTGAATTTGATATGTTTGGAATCAAAAGAAAAGCTACTGAAGAAAGAGATCTAAAAGTAACATTAAGTGTGACTGAGTTCTGCTTGGCAGCACAGAGCGTTTGAGGTTGTTAGCATGTCTGCCTCACAGTCACTACTCGAGATTCGAGGTTCGAATTGTGGCTCAGGCTTCTTTCCACATTCCTGAAACATGCATGTTAGGTTCACTGACGACTCTAAATTGTCCATAATTGTGAATGACAGCCAGTAACAGTTCCACATTAGCTAACACCTCTCCAAAATGTAATGTTAGCACAGGCGCTATTGCTAACACGAGAGGTGTCCTGACTGGTCCACCAGTACTGAATCAGCTGATCCAGCATTACTGTCACAGGCTTTTCCCATCAAAAACAATTACCTTGTGTAGCAAACAGATACTGAATCTGTCATTGAGAATCTCCTTCGTCGTTTTTTATCGCACTTATTAGCATTCAAATTGAACAGAAAGGCTGAGCTTGTTTGGGACAGGTGAAAGAGTGATTTTTCTTTAGTATGTCATGGAAATCTACCTACTATTCAGACCGCTCCATGTGATCAGATAATAACGTACAAACGTTTTTTTAGACTTGGTGAAGTAGCACGAGGTTATTCATGTACATGATGCTCTCTGTATCTGTAACTTAGGTAACTGCCGCACTGTAATCTGATATTGTCCAGCATCTATCCAAACGCTCCTTCGTCCATATGCACTTTGTCCGGTAGAAGTGTAACGGTATGGCAAAAATCGCAGTTCAGCACAGATGCTAGTTTTATGGTCACGGTTTAGTTGACATTGAGCACAGTCAGAAACACAAAAGTGTACATCTTTTGTATGAAAGGCACGGATTTAAAATGAAACATAACACTGCAAAATGATAGCATCAAATTAGCGGAAAAGTCAAAGACCTTAAAATAAACAAAATGATGTCTGATACAACGAACTGAATGTTTAATAAGTGTTGTGATGTCGTTTTAAAAGGACTACTGCCAAAAGCATGCCCCATGTCATGATGTCCGCTTGTCAGATGCGAAACTGAATTGTTTGTTTACAGAGTACGTGTGGTGAAGCCACGAGGCGGCTACACTTCCTGTCACTTATATAATGCGTTCCGTGTGGGAAATTGGTATGCCATAGTACCGTATTGTGTTAGGTGAATTGATAATATTCTTGAGCCCTTAATTTGGTATTTTGGCTCAGTGACAACATCTTAGCATTCACATCATTTTTGAGAGTTTCTAGCTCTAAGGTCAAAATCCGACATGTTGTTTTAAAGAAACAAGAGGAGAAAGCGCGGCGATCTTTTTCTGAAAATGCCATCCAGAATCCACGACGAGCCGATAATGGTGCGAGCGGATTATCTCCCTAAAGCGCTGGCAACTTTAGCGCCCGACAGAACTCACTTCCCATCCCAGACGCCATCCGTCTTCATTCGCGCTCATGGCTCGCTGACAGGCGTTTCCATCATGTGTCATTATTGGCGCGCGGGGCAACTCGGCGGAACACTCTGGGAAACACATCAATCACCAGCTCCTTGTCCCGCCCTGACAGCGCCGTTCGGAGACAACAAGACTCTTCTCCCACTTACCGGGGGACACACTTGAACCCCAACGGGATCAGGCCAGGCGGGGCCGGGTGCTGCAAACAGTTGGTAATTAAGATTGGGAGAGAATACATGACAGTACTGATATCAGCCTGAGTGGATGTCAGCCTTGACTTTGCTTGACAATGCCGACAGATGAAGTTGGCTGTCGAAGTCGCGCTTGGGCGGAGACGGGTGTTAGGACCCGGTAACGGAACGCATGAGGAATACAGATACATCTGTGGCATAGTGCCTGTCAGATGAAGCATGATTAGGTACTTAAAAATGGTACAGCAGATGGCTGATTATTTATCTGAAATCATGAGGTGCTTTTAGAAGGGTCTTGACCAGCTGAACAACCAATTTTGGGGCTTTTCTGAGTGGAGTATGTAGGTCCTCCCCGGACCTACATGGATTTCTGTACTTTTCCTCTACAACCTAAACTGTGTAGTGTTCATTTCCAGCCAGTTTCATTGTTCAGACAATGAGAAATAACCTGCTGACAGAATGGATGCAGCATACTTGTAGATGTTTAACGATGGTGGTCGTGTGATTATTTAGCAACTGGTGATCCTTCCTGCATGGCTTTTCTCCAGGATCTTCAGTTTCTCCCACAAACTAATTTTCAATTTGCATTGGTCAAAGCGCCCATGAAAGTCCGAGCAGGGACTGATGTAAAGACCCCATGACAGAACCAACAAAAGGGAAACCAATACATCTAACAACTTTGAAGACTTATGACACATACAAACACTACAAACTCCAAGTTGTCCTCTTCACTGCTGGCCATTTGGTCAACCAGCACATCTAAAAGGAAGATGGGCAGTGGTTGCTTCTTGACAACACCATGACAAGGCAGTGGTAGTCTAGCCTAAAACCTTACAATGAAGCCAGTGAGGAGCACGGATACTTCTTTGACATTCTGGCGCCAAGAACAGTTGAACCATCTGGAACATCCATCCGATTTTGAGGCCTGTCCATGTGGTGTTTGCAGGTTCACCCCTTACCCGTAGGCTTTGCGCTAGGTACTCCAGTTTACTCCGCACCTAATTCCTGCCTGGTGTTTTTCCAGCCAGTTTCACCTACCAAAGTGTTAGTGGAAGACTCGCCTGAGCCGAGAAACGTGTTAAGACATTGAGACGGAACCCAGGAACGGTATTGATACATCTGGAAGTATGCGACTGGAACAAGGTACAAAAAGAGAAATTATACTGTTATATAGTCTTGCGAGAATAAAGTTCAAGATTTAATATTCTTTTATGATGTGTGTTTCAGTAATGTATATAGGGGA
Organism: Festucalex cinctus; assembly: GCF_051991245.1. Lineage (NCBI taxonomy): Eukaryota > Metazoa > Chordata > Actinopteri > Syngnathiformes > Syngnathidae > Festucalex > Festucalex cinctus. The sequence goes on along the minus strand of NC_135418.1, from coordinate 26,743,357 downwards.
GATGCAACGAGGTCTGAAACAAGAGTAGCCCGGGTCATCTTTTGGATCAAAGATGCTTTGATTTCAATTAAATCCTTGGAGGGGGAGACAGGCCAGCCAGTCAATGTGTGATCTTTATCAAGGCGCTGCCTCACAGATCACAATCTCAGCCTGAGACCCGACGGGGGAAAGCCAGCAAGATGACTTTCATGACAATAGTTTGGACCGCGGTGGGCCGCACTGCCCATCGTCAACACTGCCTTCTCCTCCTGCTGCTTAATGAGGCCGCGACTATTTTGACTTGAACTTGTCAACGGTGGGGTGCACTTCTGGCCAAGCCTCTTGGTTTGCTTTATCTAAGGCTTTAATTTGTTTCTCATTGCTCAGTTCTCCTGGGAAATCCAAGCTTATACCTAAAAAAAAATGGTTTCAAAAGTAGAAAAATCAGGGTTTGTTAAGCATGTCTGATTGCCTCAAAAGTGCTACGGTTCTAGTGGAATAAGACTGAACATTGTTTGAAATTGCCAGAAGTGAAACAACAGGACTTGGCTAACGTTGGTCATATTGAGTTTCATATTCTCCAAACTCAATAGAAGTCTTGTTCTGGCATTCCAACCTAACAGCTGTGAAGTGGGTTAGTTGGAAATGCGCTCATTAAAGTAGTGATAGGGAAACACATAACAATTGGACAAAAGACCTTCGATTCGTCCGCCAGATATTCTCCAAATTCAACAAGGTTCATAATTTGAAATTTGAAATCAAAGAAGTTACTCCAAATTATGTTGGAGAAGTGATCCATCCATCCATCCATCCATTTTCTTGACCGCTTATTCCTCACAAGGGTCGCGGGGGTGCTGGAGCCTATCTCAGCTGGCTCTGGGCAGTAGGCGGGGGACACCCTGGACTGGTTGCCAGCCAATCGCAGGGCACACAGAGACTAACAACCGTCCGCACTCACAAGCAGTTGGAGAAGTGATGGTTGAAAAATTAAGTTCGCCGAACAGTAGCTCGGTAACATCATGTGACCAATCAAACAATTTGGTGCTTGACTTTCAAATGCAATAAGGTTCATGTTCCATGTCTCAGGCCAGGGTTTGGCAAACAATGGCTTACAGACCACTGACGGCCTTCTCTGTTGTTTAATCCAGCCCACAGAGTATTGACCTGATTAAGAGGCTCCATCCTTATGCACAAAGGTTTGTCCAAGCCTGCTCTCGGCCTTGAATCCATTCACATGTGTTTATGTTGCGTTTTTTCGTCGCTAGCTACACCAACAGATAATTATTCTTCCAGCCCTGAAATGCCAAACATTAACATATTCCCACTTTAGGGAAAACGGCGGCATCCATGTTGCGTGGGGCGCACGGTACGTGATGGATCGGGGAGCGTTGCTCTTTTCCATCTGCCGGCGGCACAGATTGCCTGGGGATGGCGGCGGGACCCCTGACAAGACGACTGAGGGAGCCCCCTCGGCACCTCACCTTGATCAACATTCAGCGTTGCCCTCCAAATCCATCACGGAGGCCGTTATAACACAGCCCCACCAGCCCGTCTTGGGATTTTTGCATCCGAGCAGTGGTGATGATGGTGATTATGATGTAGCGGTGGTCTCATAAATGGATTCTGGGCCTTCTATTGAAGTTTGATGTATACATATTTTGGATTAATAAATGAACAGATGCGCTGATTTACACTTGTGACAGTGCTGTAATGGGCTGAATTATACATGACACAGCAGCAATGACAAGCCCCCGTTGTCTAATGCACATCACTGGGGGAGAAGCGTTGGAAAAATGGCTGAATAGTAAGTCCCCATATCCTTTTAGTGTGCTAGAGGGAACACGAAAACTATACATTTTTCAACTCAAATTGATCATCAGACTTTTGACGCCATGCTAAACCCACATTAGATTGCATAGGCAAAAGCACTTTGCATTTTAGCATCGCCCATTTTTCTCGGTTTAAATTTTTTTCCGACTCCTTGAAGGGTAGAATTTTTTTCATAAACGTTATAGCAATGTTAAAAATGGCTTATTTTCAACACAAATCAATCATGATGTTTAATAACAATATTTAGAAAAAAAAAATATATATATATATATATATATATATATAAGAATACGATGGAGGGTGGGGCTCAACTAAAAAAGTCAATATAATTTCTGATACATTATATAGTTTATATTAATAGATTAAACCATAAATATATCACAAACTATGAGCCCAAAACATTTGTGGAGAGGCTCATAGCATTTCAAGTGGTCCCCAAAGACCAACTAAAAAGAAAATGGATGTGACAGGGTATTAAGCTAATAATAGGGAAAGGTTCGTAGAAAGAAATATGTGTATATGAATATGTAAATGTCCACTGTGTAGCTTCTTTTTTATTTTTTCAAGAAAAAAAGGTTTTGTCCCCTTTTTTTGCGATAAAAAGTTGTAATCATATTAGAATAAAGTTATCATTTTCCAAGATAAGTCTCACTATGTTAAAGTCAAAGTGTAAGCAGGGACAAAAGTGAATTTGAAAAATAGAACTTTATTTGTGTAATTTTCCTTTTATCCTGGAAAATTTCTATTGAAAATAGGACTCTAAATGCTTCACTTTTTTTTCTGCAGTCTGGGCTGGTAGTAGATGCACACTTCATCACAACTGCGAGCACCGCCCCTGTCACCATGGTAACAAAAGTCTGTGTCAGCTGTGGCTCATTTGTATGAGACAGGACCGCCCCCTCAAAACTGCCGAAATAATATCAGGGCAAGTGTTGTAGAATTCTTGATCCTTGGGTATTTTGCCAAAACCATTTGGCAGGCATGTTTGAACTATTTTAAATTGCTGACAAACAACAGTTCACAATATGTCTCTTAATTAAAGTTTACTCTTTTTTTATTAGCCATCAGATTGCCGTTAAGCGTCCACCACCCCTCTGCAGCGTTGGTCCAGGCTGATCAAATAACAGGCAAATAATTCCTTTTGACACACAATCATAATTAGGCGTTTCATTTGCATAATGTCGACTTTCGATTTAATTGTCTGGCTGCCTCCTTTCGCAAAGTGTCACACTTGGGGGCTGACACGTCGAGCTTAATGAGGTAAAGCATGACAGTTAATCTGCGCCAAAACATTTACACAAGACGCGAGCGGGTGCAGACGAGTTGCGATTGGAATTGATAATTAACAGATAAAACAGGCCATTGACGAAGAAGAAATATCGGGAGCAGTTTTTTTTTTTGGGGGGGGGTCATCGCTCTTTGATTTGTGTCAGATTACTTAGCGGCGATGGTGAATGGATGCAGCGACTTTGCTGTTTATTTACTTGCAGCTTCCCTCCCAAGCACTGTGTACTAAACGACACTGAATTAATTAATTGATGAAACAGAAATGCTCCAATTCGTCTCTTGCATCAACTTGTGGCCACTTGTGGGGCGCAATCATTTGCGTTTCTAAGATGAAGAAAAAATAAATAAATATAAAACAGTTTCCTCCATTTTAACATGTAAAGGTCAGGGAGACTTGGACACGTCCCAGGTGAGATGCCTCAGGCACGTTCCACCGGGAGGAGGGAGGGCATTTAGTAGATGACGAACAATTCTTAAATTTAAAAAAAAAAAAAAAAAAAAAAAAAAAAACATACGATGGGAAACAAAATATACGGGCGAACAAATTGCTTGGATGTCACAGTGTTGTAAAACTGTTATGAAACAGCTTTTTGAAAACAAACAATACTCACAGGTCTATATATTCTTTGTCCTCCGCGAAGAACAACTTAACTACAAGGAAGCTTACTGAGGAGCTGAGACAGGCTCAAAGATTATCTGTATGACTGTATTATAATTAGTGTTGTTCCGATACCGTTTTTTGGCACCCGATACCGACTCCGATACCGATACCATACCGATACCTAGGGTTTTTTCCCTCAACATGAAAATGCTGTCCTGCCATTGGTTCAGAGCATTCAAGGGCCAATAGGATATCTTAGATCGGCAGGCAGTGAACATGTCACATATCAGTGAATGTCGTGCACGAGCAAGACACAAGATGCTGCATCCAAAATCCTATATTTGCTTTGGAATTAATGGTATCGGCATGTTACTTGTGAGTAGTCACCGATACCAATACCACTGTTTTAATGCAGTATCGGCGCCTCTGCCGACACCAGTATCGGTATCGGAACAACACTAATTATAATGCCCTCAAGTGGCCAAGGCGTTCACAACCAGAAGGAGCAACAACATGTCCATAGAACTTTAAGCAAAAAAACAAAAACAAAAAAACGCAAAAATTCACTAAAAACATTTTTGTTGTTTATTTGGGAAGCTGGAACCAATTAATGGCATTACCATTCATTTTAATGGGACAGTGTAGTTTGAGTTGAAAAACTGCAAACATGACCAACAACAGGTGAATGTCAAATTTACTACAAGGTGCCATTTCATGCTGCCCGAAATAGGCCAAAATGTTCCCATGTAAATCGCATCCACTTCAAAGACAAACGTGCCCTCCCGTCTCCCTCGCCGCCGCTTTGCGACGTCGCCGCCATTCCCTCCAGAAGGAAGCTCTTATTTGATATCAAACTAATGAGATTTCCATTCTCGGCGCACCAGCTACCGTTCAGTCTTAGCACAGGGATATATTTAAATATACGCACGGAATGATATTTGTTTTGCATATTTACATAAGATACAGCCTCTGTATCTATATGTTCTCCAAATACTCATGTTTTATTCATATTTTTCCGCGCTTTTCATATCCAGCTGCCACTTAAAAAGAACTTAAGCTGCCACAGAACGAGAGAGACGCGAATGAGTGGTGCAGCAAACGCATGATTTGGTTTTCAGGTGAGAGCTTAAATGCCTCTCAGACATACTGAGGATTTATAATTGATATTCTTTTCAACACGGCCTTGGGGGAAAAAGAACACTTCATTTTACCAGCATAATGTCAGGGGGGGGGTTGTCCATTTTGTGACAAGAGTATTAATTTTATGAGGAAAATAAAAGTCATAATACAGTATGTTGGGAGAAAAAATACATTTATGGTATTATGACGGGAACATAATTTTACTGAAAAACATCATACCATTACAAAAAAAAATCGTTATCAGCATTTCCAAACATTACATATGTGTCCAAATGAAGACTCAAGAGTGTCTTGAAGCTAATCCTGCCGTCTAACCTAGCGTCGATCGTGTAATTGGCGTCGGAGCACAAATGAGGGCGAACCCCTCGGCACGTCAGCGCAGTGAGCTCAGCCACGTTGACGCTGATTGACACCGCGGCCGAGAACATGACAGCGTACGCTCAGCTCAGCCTCTTACTCGGAATAACATCCACGTGTGATTGACATCGCATTCATTTGACCGCAGGTACAAACTCCACAGTGAGTGAGTGATTTGGGCGCTGAGTATACGCCAACAAGTTGTGAATTACAGTTTTGCAGCTCGACTTCCAAGTGAACCGGCTTACGGGCTTTTCAACACGTGTGCTATTTTCTTGCATTGTGAGCAAATATTTGAGTAGATGGTGATGATTTCCATTTGTTCAGTTCTAGCACCCTCTGGTGTCTAGTTTTTTTAAGTGCAGGTTAATTTTCACGGGGCATGTTTTGGCCCTTCTTTGTTTAAAATCCACGCTACTGGTCAGAAGAAGGGGCACGTAAGAAGCTTGTGAACTGAGTCAATATGTGAAGGAACTCAATGTGTTTGCATTAGCAAGTAAGTGCCTCACTATTAAGGGTTATTAGAGATTGTAGGTTGTTTATATGTATTGCGGTAATTAATGTACAACAGCACAATATTGGGATATTGTGCGTTTTGTTTTGTTTTTTTTTAAGTATGAGCTCTTTTTTTTTTTTTTTTTTTTTTTTTTACAATATTGTGACTTTTTTTTTTTTTTTTTGCTAATTATCGTATTGTGATCATGATAATATAGTATCGTGATATTTGGATATCATTACATCCCGAGTCGACACATGACGTTCCCAAAAGTTGTCAAAATGCGGAGTCTGGTTGGAACGGCCAATGGAATTGCACTGTTTTTTTTTTTGTTTTTTTTTGTGCTTTTCAATGTGAGGCACAAAATGCAAATTTTGCCCTGCAAACCGTGATGCAAAAACGTGATCTGTTCCACGTTCAGTGCGTTTACACACCATCTCACTAAATAGCACAGTTCACAACTTCTCACCGACTAAAATACGTAGACTGTCTGAATGTTGACAAATTTGAAGACACCTGTGATGATAATTAGAAGACACACCTTGGTGGAATTTAACTCATTCACTGCCAGCCTATATGAAATGGAACTTTGACGTGTATAACCGTCAATGGCAGTGAATGTGTTAAGGTCAAGTTATTTATTTGCAACATTTTATAGGGGCACCATTTTGTGCAGGCCTCTTTTATGACTGTTTGCTCTTTTTTTTTCCAATAATTCTGTTGAACCACAATTCAAAAGAAACATCTGATTTTCATTGGTTAAATTTTCAACTTTTATTATTATTATTATTATTATTATTATTATTATTATTATTATTTATTTTTATGTTTTGCCTTTTTATATTATTTTTCTCTCATTAACTGAAGGGTACCAACAACTTTGTCCATCTGTGTATACTGCATACATATTATTATTATTATTTAAACAGCATAATATTAGATTATGGTGGCAATCATTGATTATAGGTTGCAAAGGACGACCTCAAGCTTCTTGCATCCATTATCCATTCAAATGACAAACACACGCACACGGTATTTTCAGAGTGGACCCCAACGCCAGTGAGCTGTAGGTACGGCGCAGCTGTCTCCAAGACGGAGTGGCTCCATTTAAAGTCATCACATTTTCCAACATCCTTCCGCTTTGGTTTGATCCAGCACGAATTACACTGTACGTTACTGTGCGGGCTTGTCTGCCTCGTAAATCTTCACGACGGAAGACTCCTCCAATAGGAAGATTCACTCCATAAGAAAATATGGACGGGGAAAGTAAAAGTTTATTTCTCTTCCACAGATAAGGCGCCTTGCAAAATAAGTGAACCAAATATAAAGTGTGAAAAATATGGAACTTTCAAATAAATGTATTCATACATTATATGTGGAGCCGCCACGACACACACACACACACACACACGCACATATTGGATGCAAAAGATGAAATATTGGACCAAAGTCTTTCATCACGTTCACGACCGTGTGCTGTACATTCCAACTTTATCACAACCAAGCAGTGGAAACATTTTGAGTGACGTGCCAGCAAGTATAAAGGATAGTGAATCTGCACTGCATATTTTTTAGTTTACTGAAGAGGAAGAATTTCTAGGAAAAATTCTACCCATGCGTGTGTCTGTTTTTGTTTTGTGGGTAAGAACTTGCATATAGATCCGTTGAAGGCTTTAAATCAAATCAAATCAAACTTTATATAGCACCATCCATACATTCAAATGCAACTCAAAGTGCTGAACAATTAAAACATCCATAATACAAAAAAAAAAAAAAAAAAAAAAAAAAATAAAAAAAAAAAAGACAGACCCACAGATACACACGCAAACCACAATATGGCGGGGCACAGAAGAACCCTGTGAGGAAAGGCACCCGGGGAGGAGCTCGTCCACACTGACGACGGCCAATCACGAAAGGGAGGAATGCCATCCCAGAGACCGCCGGCCCACAATGACCGCAGCCTGCTCCATACGAACTGAAGCGAGCCACAGCTCCGCGGGGCCAAGGGGCCCCCGGGGACAACCGCTCGCCTTCAGGAGAAGACCAGCCTGGCTCAAAACTTAGTAACTACCAAATAAAAACATGTAAACACTAAAAGAAAACAGTTAAACACTAGAAAAAACAAAACAAAGCTAAAAGACAATATAAATTAAAATAGCTAAATAAATAAAAGGGGTTAAAAAGAAAAGAGATCATTCAAATGCCAAAGTTTCTTAAATTAAATTGCCCATAGGTGTGGAAGTGAATTAGAATGATATCTATATGTACTATGCGATCCAGATGAAACTCGAGATGAGATGATATGATTTTCGGCTTTCTGTGATTGTCCAATTCTGTTTTTAATCAGTTTTGCCAAAATGGCCGCGTTTATCGATCCAAAACTGTATCCAGGAAGCTACCAACCAGCATGACAGTTGATATACAACCGCCATGCAATGAAATCGAGTAAATACAAAACGGCACAGTAGTGCAATATAGAGTATGGAGATTGTCCCGCCTGGCAAATATTTGCATTAAAAGATGTGCACTTTCATTTGGCCAAACGGGGGCCCGGATGCGCACGTCTCGTGGCGCTCGCAGATGGCCAGGATGCTTTCCCGATGAATTTCCATTACAGAGAAGTGGCTGACTGGAATAAATCATAATAAAAATGGAACTTGCGGCCTGTCATCTCTCAAATATTGGCTACCTTGGGACACTGCTGGAAGCTCTCCCATCACATGCCCCAGTGAAGCAGAGACGACTGGGAAGAGCGCAGAGGTGGGGCTGGGGTTATGCGGGTGGTGGACGGCAAAAAAGTTGGTCTTAAAATGCAGCTCACCCGAAAGAGTCAAGGCTGTTTGATGCCACAGTTTGAGCGAATGGAGCATTGACTGCTGGACGGTAAACACAAACACACACAGGAAGTAAACAAGTAAACGAGTGTCAGTATTTTTATTCAATTTCATTTTTTTACACCACTTCTGACAGATGCTAAACATGTCAACGGGACATGCAGCAACCCTCCGCTTCTCCCAAATTGGTCCTCTGGGAGGTTGCTGCCGTGCCTTCTAAAAATGTCAAACGAACGCTAGCGTGAGCGACAAATTTAACTTGAAGTAGGAAGAGGAATTTGGTAGCATTTAATATTAGCTTAGCATGCTAAAGGATTGTTTTGACCTCATCATCCATTTTTGTTGTTCGTGTTTTGAGGATTACTTTTATTACGTATCTTTTATAATGTTTTTTAAACCCTCAAAGCTGAATATTTAAGAACGTAAGAGTGAGGTTTTGGCTTTCCTGGGAGAATATCTACGTGTGCACAATTATAGGGCCGCTATTTATGTTGAGAATTCACTAAATCTTCAAATTAAAAGGCACCTTAAATGCAAACAATTCTCCTGAATTGAACAACTCAATGTAGTGACCAAAAACGTATTGGCCTATTGTTTTTATATATTAAATGTTTATATGTTAAACTATTCATAATCCATCCATCAATTTTCAACAACGCTTGTCCTCACGAGTGTTGCTGAGGACATAATATGCACAATACCAATTAAAAATATGCATCAGGCACAAGTATTATTTAGAGGCGGGGCCTGGCTTGGTGAGCGACGTGTGTCTTAGCTAATGCCGCTTACCGTAGATGGGTATTTTTGTGTAAGGCAGTTCTGCTTTGCAATAAGCGATGAAATTTCTTTTTTAAGTTTGAAATACTGCTTTTGAGAGAGTGTCGAAGCAAACATGGTGAAGCTGCATTTAGCTATTATGCTGCACACAGATGGAATAGGCTGCCAACAGAAGTGAAGTCAGCCCCGAGTGTAAATGCTTTTAAATCCAGGTTAAAAACTTTGCTTTTTTTCTTATAACTTTGATTAGGGTCTTTTAACCGGCTTTAATTACGTTTTTTTTAAAATTTTAATTATTATTATTTTTAATATAATTTTAAACTTCCTTATGTTAAATGTTTTAAAGTTTGTTGAATAATGTTTTAAGATTGTTATTGTATGTTCTTTTTAGTAAAATTTGTAAACTATTTTCATTTATTTTTCTTCCTCTGAATGTTAACAACTGTTTCTTGATGCTTATGTGTTGTCTTTCCATGTGTAAAGCACATTGAGTCACCTTGTGGATGAAATGTGCTATACAAATAAACTTGCCTTGCCTTTTGACATTCTCATTATTTTGCGCGCTCTTTCGTCCTGGCACGAGCTAATTGCTACGCGAGTCTTCAGTACCATTTGTGTGGAAGCGTGAAAATGCGTTACATATCCAGATTTACACACCTGGGACACATTGAGGTAAAAATGAAATTGCAATTTGTTGATAGATAACTACACTGTAAAACAAAAACAAAAAAATTCAGATTCAAAAAGCTAATAAATCACGTGATTTGATATATAAAATGACCACAGCGTTTTTTTTTTCTTCTACTAATCTGAAGATGCATGATCCTGACTCCTCATTAGCCCCATCTCCTGTTTGCGTTTGCTCTCTGTTGTCATCAGTCTGACGTTATTAGCAACACACCAACAGCCGCAACCTGCTGCATCGTGCATCAAAAGACCAGACTCTGCCTTTCAATAAAAAAAAAAAGAAAAAAGAAAAAGCAGCCGCCAGTGAGCCGTTGGCGGTAATCACCTATTACTGCGGGAATATTTTCTGCTTATGATGCAGAGCCGGCTAACCGTTTGTATGTTGTTTTTTCACACAACCGTGAAGGTTAATGAATGTGCTATTTTTAACGATTGGTTTAACGTGCATGTCATGGACAAAACTGTGAGGCTTTTTTTTTGTTTATCTTCCGGTGCCAGATGTTCAAAAGTAAGTGTTTTGGTGTGATTTGAAATATGGGGCCAAATCTCTCCGAGGTGGACCGAGACTGTCGACATCAGCCTGGAGCGGAGCAGTGATGGACGACCGCAGGTGTTTACAACAAGCTGGTGGCATGAGCGGTCACACGAGGTGAGCGAGACAGGATGATGTGTTTGAACATCTCCCTCGCTCGCTTCTACGTAAATGTCTGAGTGGAAAGTCTCGGGACGCATACCGAAGCAGCGGAGAATGCATGATGGGCTGTCGACACATAAGCTGTGCCTCAATTCGGGCTTTGTGCTTTCGCTTGTTGATGTTTCTCTACCTCCAAAAACTCGACTGGATCCGAATCACATTCAGAATTTATGTTTTGTTTTTGTTTGTTTTTTTAATGCAGATGTAATTGTCATCTGGATGCATATGTGCATTCATTGACTTCAATTCACATCTGTATCCAGATACATATTCGTAACGCAATACAAGCTTTCATTCACATCTGTATCAATGCTTGAATTCACATCCGAATCCATGGTCATTCACATATGTAAGTGAATCTGTATTGACAACTGAACCCACATGTTCGTTTACATCTGCATTAGTATTTGAATCCATATTGGTATTCACATCTACTTCTGCATCAGAATTCACATACCACTTTTTCTCAGACCAATACCAGTACGAGAACTCAAATCTGGATCAGTTTACCAATACCAAGTACCGATAACACGAGTACTTTTATACATAAAATGTCCATAAAAAACACTTAAATGTCATTTTAAAGGGAAAAAAAATATTTAATTTTGCATGAAATTAATGGCAATTTTCTCTTCTTCTAATGTGTAGTTCCTGATCATAAAATGGCCACAAGAGTTGCAAGTATCTATACTTCAAAATAAGGGTGGTGTATCAGCCCAAAACTGATAACTGATAACGGTACTCGCCCATTCCTAGTAGTGTACCGTATATCTACATTGACATCTGGATACACGACCCAATTCACATTTTCATCCACATCTCCAATCACATTTAAATCCAGATATAATCATTTAAATATGCATCCATACCAGAGTCCACATCTGAATCAGTAACGCCATTTACATCTGAATTCACATCCGCTCCTGTATCTGTATTCACAACGGATCCAAATTATCGTTATTATTCACATCTGTATTGATGGACGCCGTTGAATCCACATCCGAATCAGCGTGAATACACATGTGAATCCGTACCTAAATGTATATCTGCAAACGCATTTGATTCCACATTTGCATCTATGTATGCCTCCACATCTGAATCCACATCTGTTCCAATATCATAAACTGGCCAACTAGAGAAAACACATTGGGGTGAAGATGAGTTGCACGTACTGGAAGTCCAAATCATATTAATCGCCTTCATTTAAATAACATGTTGCATTGCAGAGTCAATATTACGCGCATGGATCATTCCCAGGGCGGCAGAGAGGTGTGGGGGGGGTGCAGCTCTAATTAAGTTGTTGGCTACGCAGGCTCCTGGCCAGGATGTTTCACTCTGAGGCATCATAGATAATTAAACAACAAAATGGTCATTTCAGGGCCCAGTGCTCAATGGCTACCGTGTTCTCGTTCAAAGGCGAGCCGCTGATTATTCACGTCCACTGTGCTTACTGGCTGTTGAGTAGAAGCGCGTTCTCACAGGAGCACGGAGCATGAAAACAATTAAAAACACTTCACTGTTAATGATGCGACTGCACTGTAAAGCCTCTTCGTCTTCTTCCTCCTCGCGCTGCTCCCACTTTTGTCTACGGACTGAAAATAGTTTGTGTGTTGGCAGGCACCCACTGTCCTAACAGAACAACATCTATTTTATCCTCTTAATGCCTAGAAAATAAAAGTCTTTGAATTGAGGTCGTGGATTATGCAAACGCCTTATCCTGCCATCACAATATTAGACTTGGTTCTAGTTGAGTTGGTGCTCTTACATTTTGAAATGAAATTTTGCTGTGGGGAGACAGTGACCAAAACCACTGCAGGGCTCCAGACTGTCACTAAATATGTTTGCATTTTTGCCTTAAAATGTATTTAATTTTTTCCTATTCGTGCACGTGTAACCAGTAATTACAGATTATTTTTGTTTTGTTTGTAAATAATTGTTATTCTTGACTAATTTTGTTGCTGACAAACCTTTGCTCCACATTTACCAGAAATGAAAATGAAAGTAAATGTGAATATTTTCCACATTGATTGACTGAGTATGCCGTGAAATTTTCAACTTGCACCGTTAAATACAAAGGAAAAAAAACAAAAACAAATATCACACGACATACCATTACAAGGGCCACTGTCATGACTTGGGTCATGAAGGAGTCATGTTTGGGTCTTGTCTCATGTCTGGGGTCACGCCTGGTTTAAACTATCATGACTGTTTTGTTTGCGGCAAATGTCTGATAGTTGACTTTATGTGAACTGATGATTTGTTTGAGGCAAATATCGAATGTTTGGTTTTCTTTGAACTGATGCAATCGGCTTGTAACTAGGGAATGTCAAGTCTCTTTCATCTCTCTATATGGTTAGGACCAGTCGGCAGCGACTCAGATGGGTCCAGGTCAGTCCGGTCTCAGCTCCTTATATGGTTAGGGGCCAATCCGCAGCGAATCGGATCGATCCATGTCGGTCCTGTTTCAACAACCTATCAGGGTTGCCCACATGTTTAGCCTCAACCAATGAGATTGAGTCACTGTCTATTTAAGCTGTTTGAGAAATTTGTGTGTTGCCGGATTATTACCTCTGTTCATCGATGTGCGTCCGCAGCCCAAGGGGGCTTGGCATGCAGTCTCTTTGTTTTTCGTTTAGTCAAGTTATGTGAATAAATAGCTAAAGTTGCGGGGTGTATCAGCACAAATTATTTGAGTCGGATGTGTGTCTTGACCTCCCCTGAACCCCTGAGACTGACTCACCGAACCCAAGGGGTTCGATCAAACCCCAACTGATCTTTCTGTGAATCTCACTCTGCCTCATCTATCCTTCCCTCCTTCCTCTCTTTAGTTTTTCCTCTGGTCTCTTGAGATCTCTTTAATTTGTTGGAATTTAGAGGTTTCTGGGGTTGGTGTAAGACTCTGATTTTGTAACCATGTGGAAGGCAGGAAGTGTTTGGTCCGTGCTGGATTTTACTTTGATTTATCTTTCTTTTCTTCTTATCTTTTCTGACTTTTTCTCTGGTTTCCTGACTGTCTGAACCTCACAACTCTGGTGAGACTCTGAAGTATCCGGTTAAGGTGAAGGGTAATGGGATTTTTATTAGGTTTTAGGTGAATTAATGAGTATAAATGTACACGTTTTTGCACGCACATGCACATACGCGCATACACGGACATTAAAAAAACAAAACAAAACAAAACACTGATCTGCATTCACATCTGAATCCACAACAAAATACCACTCTGTATCTGCAACAATCGGATTCAAATTCTCATTTATTCGCATCTGCGACCTCTTCTGAATCCTCATCTACATCTCTGTCAAAATATATATCTGTATATCAAATCATCTGCATTTGAATCGACGTCGGCATTCAAATGTTAATCACCATCAACATTCAAATCTGTGTCAGCATCAAAATCCACATTTGCGTCTGTAGTCACATCTAAATCCGAATCTGCATGCAAATCTTTTTTTTAATATGTGACTCTCCACATTTACAATATATGTGCATACAAATGTTCCACTGACCTGTTGCAAGACAAATTAATGTTGCTGCCCCTCGATAACCAGCGAGAGCTGTGAGAAACACTTCGGCAGGATCAAAATGAGCCACTTCAGTATGGCTTCTCCCAACACAGCACCGGAGCGAGTCAAAGGTTAATGAAAGGGCACCTGGTTGCGAGGATGAAGACGTGGCAGCATCCTGCGCCGCGGGGATTAGCCCGGTTCACATATCAAAGACCTCCCCCGGCTGGCGAGGCTCAATCTGGATTTGGCGGGGGAATCTGCATCCATCACAGAGATATTTAGCCAGCCTCTTCATCTTCCCTCGCATCGCCAACCTCCAGTCGGACTGACATTCACCGTAGCCCGTCAGGATGAAAGGATCTAAGTTTGCTTCCAATTTGAAGATATATTAAAGGGTTTCCCGATATGGAACATTGAAGTCAGGTCACTGGGAAAACTTTACTTTCGCTTCCTTGTGGCTCAAATGGGACATCACACAAAGTATTTTCACAAACAAAAGGCCAGGGGTATGTTTATTGACTCAATTGCTGCAGTTTAAAACAAAATAAAAAGGACTATCAAGGTGAAATGTAGCAAAACGACAAGAGCCAAAAGCAGACTACCACAGAGGTGGCAATCACCACCATAGAGGTAGAAAGTGGAAAAAAAGGCAACGGAAAAAAGGACTTTAACTCATTTGCTCCCAATAACGTGTAAATATGTTTTTTTTTTTAATATTGCAAGTGTCCCAAAGACGTATTTATACGTTTTTCTGTTGTTGTTTTTTTCTAGAGCATACAGAAGGCTTTGATTCAGCCTATCTAGTGCAAAGAACGGTTGCAGAAATGGTAGTTATTACACAAACGGCCAGCGGGTGGCAGCAGAGCAAAGGAGATCAACCAGGGCCATCTAGAAAAAAAGCTCAATTACTTTCAATTTTAAATAGATTTGTGAAAACTGATGAAACTTAGCTCTCTTCTAATGCTAATTGCTGCAAAACGGAAACAGATAGAAATATACTTTTTTTCCTGATGAAAGAAGAGACTTTAATCTTTCTTTTGATAGGTTCCATGCTTTTATAGCCATAAAACACAATATTCTGTGGGCCTTGCAAAATCAGTCAAAATCCAGTAAAACAGCCGGGAGCGAATGGGATTACTTCTGTGAAAATGTCTGGGAAGTGAACGCTAATTTTCTATGTAAGAAAGTAGTTCATCTGAGAGAGACTGCCTTAGTAGGTGCTGATGTTTTGGTTAGCAAAAGAGCTCCAACTGGCTCAGCAGTTAAATGGTAACAACGGTAAATAGCCATCTTGCTCAAAAACACTTCAACATGGAGCAGTGAGGACCGAACCCCCAACCACACGGATGGGTGCCGCCCCTTAGTTAACTCACTGTGTGTGAACAAATACATGACGCACATGGTAGACCATGGAAAGTTGCGAGAATGGACTTACTAAATCCAAATGCAAGCACTCTACTCCCTGATCAGCACATCTGACTCCAAATGTAGCAATATACACTATATAACCCGTAGTATATACTGGGCATGTGTTTCTGCATGTGACGACTAAATAGAAAGGAATGCTGTCAGGGACTCGTGCAGCTATCTCTATAAATTGGACACGGCAGCAGTACAGTTTTTAGTCATAGTGTTCTTTAAAAGATACGCCCTCGGGGTTTTTCAAGCTTCGCCGCTGTCATGAAATAATGCGGGAATACTTTATGTTTATCTCTCAATTCAGCCTGGCTGGAATACCAACAGTTGCCGGTGCAAATATTGTGATGAGTTCATCCATGCCGCGTTTGTTTGTTGCAACGTTTTAATCAAAATCGTAGTCACATAATTCACAGTGGCCTGCGTAGTTTTGTAATCCGCTGGTAATTACTGCATGCCTTATACATTGTGGAGATGAATTGAAACAGATGGTGCCGCAGTATTGAGAAAATGTCTCTTAAGCAGTAAATAGAGAATTTGTTAGTTGGACTATTTACAGACAGGGATTAACAGAGATTTGCTGTGTTTGTGATGCATTTGTACGTGGGATTGACATTATTTAAAGTACATGTGTACAAGAATGGCGAGATTGGCAGGTTGTTATTTGACCGGTTAGAGAAGATGACTCGAGTTTAGTTACTTATAGTACATAGTGGAGGGGTTTAAAATAAAAATATATTTTTATCTGTTTCCGTTTGGCAGCAATTAGCATTAGAAAAAAAACTAAGCTTCACCTATATTCATATTCCTGGTGAAAACACTGACAAAAAGAGCTTGTTGCAACATGGCCCTGGCTGATCTCTTATACTCTGCTGCCACCTGCCCGCTGTTTTTTTGTTTTTTTTGTTTTTTTAAATAACTGCCATTTCTTTAAGCCACCTCTTCATGTCTGAAGCTGCATTTAAAGCCTTCTGTATGCTCTTGCATAACGAAGAAAACACAAAAAACGTGTAAACACGTGTTTGGGAGGGAAGGATTTGGAAAAGTTTTTGCACGTTTTGGGATTGAATGAGTTAATGTTGGAAAGGATTGTGTTGTAAAAAAAAAACAGTATGTTTGGTCATATTTTTACAAGATATTACATGAATAAATAGCATATTGTATGAATTTACTTCAATCAGCCTGTCTGCGCGCATTTGAGCAACTTCTACCTTAGATCAGAAAGTTTTGTTTTTGAGTTGAACCTAAACTAATCTACAGCAAAAGTATGCGTGTCCCATTTGTTGCTAATGACGTCGCAAACAAGTTTACGATCCTTTGCGACGCTGCATCGCAAAGTTGTTTGAAGCTACCCATTCATGTGCTCGCGAGCGTGGTGCTAATCACCTCGCTGCATAACACAATGATCTCATTTCTTCAAAGAATGCACTATTGTGTCCCACACTTGGCCTTTTAGTTTGGTACATTTTATATAATCACTTTTTGATTGCTTACAGGTTTTGTCAACAACCTGTCAGTTTTATGCAGAACAATGAATGTGGTGTCGTTCTCAATGATAGAAGTTTATTTTCAGCACTCTACCCTTCGTCAATCTCGAATATTTCTTCAAAACATTAGCTCTCAAAGCAAGACCTGTTTTGACTTTAGGTCAACTCTGATCCGAGAGCCGAAAACAGCCACGTTTGTGTTATGGCTGCACTCAAAGGTGATCTTGGGACCCATTTTAGGTCGGCGCTTGAACTCGTGATGGGCATTACACTTCTTTTAGGTGAACTGAATCACTAGAATCTGTTCTTTTAAAAGAACCGTTCAAAAGATTCGTTCACCGAATCGTTCTACACTACACTCACTCGCTCACTGAACTGGTATGGCAGTACGTTCACTCAATGAATCGTACGCGAACGGGAAATGGCAACAGCCGCAAAACTCATTCACTGAATCGTTCGTTCCTGAACCGGAAGTGGCAACACGTTCACCCACTGACTCGTTCCTGAACACCAATAGTGAGGCTGCGTGTGTAGTAAAATCCCGCCCACGTCTGACGCTAGCTTCTGATTGGTCGTTTGCGAAGACTGACGGCAAGAGCGTGGCGGCTCTCAAATGAACTGAGAGGAGAACGAATCACTTCAAGAAGTGACCCGTTCACTCACGTTGACTGAAAAGATTCGTTCTAAAGAACGAATCGGTCGTGACCGACACAACACTAGCTTGAACCATCAATAGGCTATCGTATTTCTCATTGTCAGTGACCAAACCCCATCAGTTTTGAGTATTCCTTGACATAAAATGGCCCAGTTTGACAGGGGTCAAAGTTGATGTTATCTATCACAAGTTTCAGCTGTTCTTTTTCCAATTAGAGGACTAATATGCACTAACCCGGGAAGAGACAATGTTGACAACAGTAGAGTTTGTTTTTTTCCCCACATCATTGGCAAGGTGATAAAAATAATATTGAATCAATTCACAATCATCCTGCAATGACTGAAAACCAGTCCAGGGCGGAGTCCACTTTTCTCCCTAAGTCAGCTCACCGTGAACAGGATAAGCACAATGGAAAAGCGGACTGATGTTTTGTTTTTCCCCAACCTCTTGACTCATTACTCTGTCTCCTGTTGGAGATACCGATACACGGTTGTGTGACCTTAGACCACAGGATGCTGTGAAGAATGTGCAGGTAGCGAAACCTTTGTATCTCTGAAAGACAAATCGTTATGTTCAGCTCGAAAGTCATTGTTGGAGGGCATCTGCCGTATCGACTCGGAAACCTGCTTTCGAGGTTTTCGAGCCAAGTGCCAAAACTTGCCGCAATATTTGCTTGATAGTTTGACGTGCGGGTACTTTCTAGCCAAACCCCCGACAGGAGGCACAGGCCTGGATGGAGAACAGGTATTAGCCCCATAGATCATGTAAAATTAGCAGCAGGAATCGCTGTCAGCCCAGGCATTGGCACTTAATCTTGGACTTTTGGCAGACTGTTGCCTTAACAGGTCAAATGATATCTATAAATCAAGAATCCCCTGGTGGGGAGCGAGTGGGAGCAAGAGGGAGCGAGGCGAACACAAAGAGCTGGCACTGAAACTCCGAGGGAATTAAATCTCAGTCATAAAGCCTAACCCAAGGAAATAATCCAGTCTATTTCATAAGGGATAAAATCCTTTAAAGAAGATTGATTGCCTCTTTTTGCCTTTCTACTCAATGTAATCCTAGATTATGGAGATCACATGGGGTTAGATTTTAAAGAAATCTGAACGGTATTAATGGCGAGGTGGCGACCATTGTGACGATCGGCATGCTGATCCGTCACATTAAGACGTTCTTCTTGGGAAGACGTGCCACGATTTTTTTTTTTTCACCGCCGAGTCCTCCTGCTCACCCGCAGCAAGGGAATGTAATCTATCTTGTTTGTGTTTTACTCACTTTGCAGTTGCTGATGATAAGTTACTCTCCTTTAAGAGGCTGTTAAAAGAAGGCCAACAATCACACTGCAAAATGGAAAACATAAAAACAATAAAGGGAGTCTTGGCAGTGAAACTCACAGCAATGGATGTGTGATGTGATATTCAATAGCATCATCATTCATTTTGGCTTGCGGTCCAATATTAACTCTCCTTTAATAGTTTATGTTGACGTCTCTCTGGGAAATTTTGGCTCTGCCAAAAACTCCTGTAATGTCATTTGTTTCAGCCTTGAGTGGAAAAAAAAGATGGCTAATTATGACCGTCAATGTAGTTAGTAGGTTGGTTCGGTTGTTAATCAGTAAGTGTGCTAGCGAGCTAGGTGGTTAGCTATTTGGTTAGTTTGGTTGGTTCTGCCATTAGTTGCTTATTTAGCTAGTTTCCCAGGTGACTGTTATTGGTTCTTTTGGTAGGTAATGAGTTTGTGAATTAGGTAGTATGTTCGGCCATTATTTGTTCACTAGTTGGTTGATTAGTCTGGTTGTTAAGGTAGTGTTGTTTTTAAGTAAGTCGACCAACTGATTGGTTGTTATTAGGTCAGTTGGTGGTAGTACCAAACTGAAACTAGGCTGATAGACACAAATTCTGTTCCACAAACATTTTATGTCTGTTAATAGTTTGTGATTGAGGTGTACATAAAAGTTAGATATTGTCTTTCTTTGAAATCTTACAAAATCATTGTGTGCTCACCAATGTCATACATAAAATTATACCACGATATTAGAGGATTATTTGGTATAAGTTAATGAAGTTAGTTGGTCAAAAGTGTCACTGAAATTGTTACTAATTTTCACAAAACTGGCTAGCATGATCTATATTGTACTACTTGTTCCAAAAATATTTTTGTGGAAACCGATAACAAAAACAAACACATTCCATGCTGACTGTGCCATGGCGATTCAGATGCATGAGTTTGGCTCTTCTGTCTCTCTTTGTTTCAGGCTTTCTAGTTCTTTTATTTAAACTCCTGTTTGTAAACTTCCTTTGGTTCACCTGGTTTGCTCCCTTTTTGCCTCATTAGCGCCACCTGCACACGTCAGTCCCGCCCTCTTCCTCTTTAGTGGCCAATCAGTTTCCTGCCAGAACTCGTTTTCTTGTGCCCTCGCCACTTCGGAGACGATTTAGTTCAGTCTCACTTCCCGTCCAGTCTGGTTGCTTCATTTCTTTCCTTGTTCCCAGTTTCTCTTTTCCTAGTTTGTACTCAGTTAAGTTCTCCGAATTGAAGCGACTTCATGCGGCAACACTTAAAAGCAGAGGGGTCTCGAACCAGTTACTTAGATTTAATAAACATCAATAAATTTCAATCAATTAAATAAACACTTAGCACTTCTTTGCCGTTATTTGTAAGTTTGATATTTTTATTTTAATTGAGTACACAGCGAGATATTTGCATCATTGATTATTAATTTAGACCATTGATGGGTTTGTTGTTTAATTGGTTGATTAATTGGTTGCTTGGTTGGTTGATTTGTCTGTTCGTTGTTTGGTTGTGTGATTTTCCTTGAATTTTATTGCTTTCAAGCTAAATATTATATTTTATTTTTTATCTTTTTATTATTATTATTATTAATTCAATCTGTGGTGTAATAACCTTATTTTTTGATTGATTGAATTTTTATTTTTCCATTTTATTATTATTATTATTATTATTATTAACTCATTCACTCCCAAAGACTTATTTATACGTTTTTTAGGTTTTTGCTTGCTAGAGTTTTTGTATGAAGGCTTTGATGCAGTTTCTGACCTGAAGTGGAAGCTTAAAGCGATGGTAGTTATTACAAAAGAAAAAAAGAAAAAAAAAGTGTGCTTCATCTGTTTCATTAATGAAAAAAAAACAACAACTTAAAAACGTTTAAATACGTCTTTGGGAGTGAATGAGTTAATTCAATCTCTGGTGTAATAACCTTATTATTGATTGAATTATTTTTTATTTTATTATCTGTTCTCATTGCTGCTGGACATGTAAATTTCCCAGAGGGAGCCATCCCAAAGGGATCAATAAAGTCAAGTCTAAGTCTAAGACTAAGTCTTAAGTCTAAGTCTAAACAATTTTGAGGTTACTGGTTTTGAGGTCAATATACAAACAAAACACTTCAGCCCAAATCCCCCAACCCATTATTTATGTATTTATTTATGTATGTATTTATTTATTTATTTAACTTCACATAGTCCAGCGTCCATGGTGGGGCAGGAGACGCCAATTGAGACAGACGGGCCGGAATATCGTGTGAAAAGGAGCCATTAATGGTTTGCGATCATGCAGTCGCACAGGCGGTGGGAGTCCGAGCAGGGAAATGAGAAGTGGCGATGGAAATGGAGCCTTGTGGTGTGTGCGTGCCTGTTTGTGTGGCTAGGGCTCATGGGAAATGCTCCGCCACCCATGGAACTAATTTAAAGTCCTCGTTTGGAGGTTGTCACATAACGGCCGCTGATCTGGGCGCGTTCGGCGGCGCCGACGGGCTGTCTGCCGTTTGATAGACAGGCCGCACCTCTGACTGATTACACACTCGACCGGACCCAACTGCGATCGGGTGCACTTTATTCACCCTGGCAGGACCAACGTGTGCAGCATCCCTCAGTGTGCCATCACCTCCTCTTCCTCCATTAACACCTTGGCGCTATGAATAATCCCCAAGAGTTCATGACTTATTAAATGGAATGATGGGGCTGATGCTACTGTAACACCTTTTGTGGGAATGAAAAAGTAAACATTTGGCACATTTTGATGGCTAAAATAGAAGCCATAAAACACCTCTGCAATGAACAACTCAAGGAAGGTTTGAGAATAAAATAGAACACGGCTGTGGCCAACCACTTTTAATTTCAACCAAAGTTGGCGACAAACCACTTACTCAAACTCACAAACTTTCTCAATCACTAACAACTAATGACTAAATCAACAAACAAGGCTAGTCAGTAACTAACAGACGGATATATGGACAAACCCACCAACCAACTAACCAACCTAGCCAACCAACCAAGTAATGGCCAAAATAGCTAGTCAAGAACCAAGAAACCAACTAGATAACTAGAGTCCAAAATGAACAGCCAACTCAATAAGAATGAGACAAACTAACCAAGGAAACACCTAATGATCGAATAGTCTATCCAAACTACTGACAAATACCCAAACAAATTAACTAATCAACCAACTCACCCGCTACTAATGTAACAACTTAATCAACCAACTAAGAAACCTACAGCTTTTTTTTTTTTTTAAATCCTGTCACGTACCTGTTGACTTCTATTTTAACTCATTCAAACCCAAATAAATCATTTGTCCTTCACTCCCAAAAACATATTTACAAGTTTGTGTGGGTTTTTTTTTCTGCAAGAGCATAGGAAGCGATAGCAAGAGGTGGCTTAAAGCAATGGTAGTTATAACAAAAACAGCCAGCAGGGGGTAGCAGAGTATAAGAGATCAACCAGGGCCATATTGCAATAAGCTTTTTGTCCGTGTTTTCACCAGGAATGTGAATAATGATGAAACTTTGCTATATTCTAATGCTAATTGCTACAAAATAGAAACAGATGCAAATATACTTTTTTTTTTTCCTGATGAAAGTCGAAATCCAGTAAAACAGGAGCGAAGGGCGTTGTTTCAGTGAAAATGAAGAGTTCATTATTTGCTACTGGAATTTTAAATTTGTATCAAGCATAAACTTGCTTTGCACAGCTTTACAGAAGAAACTGTGTGAAACCGTTTAGCATCTCTGTGTTTCGAATGCGTTTGCGCGTCCATCACCACACAAAGGCAGGCAGCCGACATCTCACTCTGTCTGGAAAAACAAAGTCATCAAATCAGAATTCTGGCCTGTCTACCTGTAAATCTCCCTCCATCTCTGGATTACACTTAAGTCCCGCCAAAGCTGGCCTCGGCGCTACATCAGAGGATGTGCGGCGGGGGAAGTTGCGCAACTCATTAAGATCTCACCCTTCTTCCCCGGGGGTTGATCCCTCATCCCACTCGACTTGCAGCCTTTGAGCAAATAAAGCCACGTAAGAAGGTTGAACTATACAACACCCACAAAACTCTCTCAACTTTTGAGCAAAGTGAGGCTGTTGAGCTGGAGGGCGGTCCAACTGAACCGTGTCACTGAGCGTCATCACACCCCATTGCAAATGTATCAACAAAAATAGCACAAACGTGGCAATGCTATTGATTATAGATAACATATGTGGAAAAAAAGCACTAGGGATGTCACGATAAGGGCAATATCGTGATATCGCGATATTACAACTGCCACGATATCGTCGTCGTCACGTTCACAATATTTAAAAGGAACACATCTGTTAAAAAAAAAGTCAGGTTGATTTCCATTTGTGCAGTTCTAGCACCCTCTAGTGGCTCGTTTATTAGTGCAGTTTAATTTTCATTAGGGATGTTTTGGCCTTCTATGTTTAAAATCTATGCTTATTGTCAGATGAAGGGGAACCTAATTTGCTTGTGAAGCGATCAATGTGTGCTTGCATTAGCAAGTGCCTCAATATTGTTATTAGAGATTATAGGTGGTTTATATGCGTTGCTGTTATGTACAAAAGCACAATATTGTGCTTTTTTTAGTATGAGCTCTTTTTTTTTACAATGTTGTGATATTTTTTTTAATTTCGCCAACGCCCCCACAATATCGTGATACTTATCATATCGTGACCTTCATATCGTGATAATATCGTATCGTGATGTTTGGATATCGTTACATCCCTAAAAAGCACCACATTGACCTGGTATGGAAGTCAGGGTCAGCAGAAACAATGAAAACAGCAGAGGCCCCGGAATTGAACCCTGTGGAACGCCATACATTCCGTTTTACATGTGAATTCATATTTCACATATTCATCCGACCGTTTTTGCCCATTGCCAGTGATCAATTTCTTATGTCTCAAAATCTTTTTGTGTCACTCAAACAGCCAACTGGGACTGGAATATGACATTTTGTTCTTTTGCCAGTTATGATAATACCAATTCTGCCTGTCAACAATGTGTGACATCTTTGAAGAAGAATCTGAGCAATTGTGTTGATTTACACTGGCATCTATAACATAGATAAAGGAGAAAAATCATGATTTTTTTTGCAGCAAGAAAAGGGAAGCTAATGCCCATGATGCAACATAAGATTGGGCTGGTTGGCTCCCCCGACAGGCGTTGAGTTTGACACCTTGAGTATGCAAGCAAGCTACATGGTCAACGCACCAGAACCAGTCTCAAGCTCCCTACCTGTGGTTTTTTTTTTTTGACACATCAGAACAACATCATTTTTGCGCTTCTCGCAGTCCCCCCCTGCCTCTCTCACCCCCGCCAATTGTCATTCCATGGCAGCGCATCACCGCCGTGTTCTTCCTCCCGCTCCGCACTGCCATGACAACGTGAGGCGAAGAACCCGACCAAGCCCGAAGGCCTCCTCCGGTCGGGGGGGCTCCGCTCGCCTCTGCAGATGACTGCGCGGTTTCATTTATTTTCATGATTGGGGGGGTAAAACAAAAGGCGAGATTGAAGAGGGGATATAGCGGCCGGGCCTAAAGACGCCTGTGAGACCGAGCCGATACAGCAATTTGCCACGGGAATCTCTACTGTGTGCTGTCACCAGGCAGACATGATGAAATATTTCTACCCGAGGTTGATTACGCGTTCTGCTGAAGGTCCTGAAATAATGTCTGGGAGCTGTGGTAAAAATAAATAATTAAATGGAATAATACGATCATTTAAAAAAAATAATAATAATCTGCATCTCTTCAAGCAGCTCCAAGCAAAACGTTGGATTGGTATAAACATGAATCTGTTTGGTTTTTTTGGCATCAACACACCAAGCCTCCTGCTAGCATGCAACTGATTTTTGGTGCCGGCAGTTGAAGGCTTGTTTGTTCACAGTTGGATGATAGGATCAACAACCGGGTGAACAGATATTCTTTCAATATGAGGCTCGCACAAGCACATATGTGGTAATCGCTACCGGGGTTCCTCGGAATGAAATTTTGGTCCTTCTGCAGCCACGTGACCTGAATTTGAATGCCAATATCCTACAGTAATACAGTAGTAAAGTCAAAACTACATTACAGTGTATTTTGTTCGGCTAAATATATCGGTAT
Organism: Festucalex cinctus; assembly: GCF_051991245.1. Lineage (NCBI taxonomy): Eukaryota > Metazoa > Chordata > Actinopteri > Syngnathiformes > Syngnathidae > Festucalex > Festucalex cinctus. The sequence continues at coordinate 26,718,208 of NC_135418.1, read as the reverse complement.
TGGCATTGGACTTAAAAAAATAAAATAAAATCCATATTGGTCCTATTTGGCTTAAAAAAACAATTGCACATAATCGTCTTTGTTTTCAGAATGGCAATAATCCTCAAGCAAGCTTTTTGAAGAATTGTTCGAAATCGGCTGCTTTTTTAAAAGTTCCTTTCCCAACCACCTTTTCACATCCATCCATCCATCCATTTTCTTGACTGCTTATTCCTCACAAGGGTCGCAGGGGGTGCTGGAGCCTATCTCAGCTGGCTTTGGGTAGTAGGTGGCGTACACCCCGAACTGGTTGCCAGCCAATCGCAGACCTTTTCACACTCTTAATGAAATTTTGCTTGCAATTTACTATCAAAAGAAAAATCATTCAAACTGCGGTTTGTAAGTCATGTGACTGATAAGTGAAGGTATCACAATATTCATGTTTTATTTTCCTACCTACGCCAAGCACACGTTGGTCACTCCCTGTTGTGTATTTCGAGAATGGCTTGTTTCATTTGCATCTCGAGTCTATCAAAGATGAATATGAAAGCCGTGTCACACATTTAGTGCTTCTTTCCAAATCTTATCCTGGTAAACAAAGTGCATAGTTGCTTTACAGCGCTCATTATGGAGCGCTTAAGCCACTTGGTAAAATGAATGTGAGCGTAGAAAATAACTCCAAACTACTTTGAAAAAGAAGGGTAAAGTGAAAGTTGATTCATCGCCACAGTTGCCATAGTTTTAAAAAAAAAAGATCTTGAAAGACGGCGTGGCGCGCTTTTAATGAGGTGCACAGCAAGATGCAGACGATTGCGCTTCTTTTTGGAGTGAAAAAAAAAAATGCCAGTCAGCCTCGACGTCTGCCCACTTTTTTTTTTTTTTTTTTTTCTGCTTTGAAGGCGCCGCCAGTGCCCGGCTGCGGAAAAAAGAGAGATAGAGAGAAAGAAAGAAAGAAAGAAAGAAAGAAAGAAAGAGGTCTCTCGCTGCTTTGATGCCTCCATAGAGCCACAGCCATTGGGGCACAAAGAGAGGCGGAGAGATTACTGATGCAACCTAAGCGAGTGGGATGGCTGGGCTGATGTGCTCCGGGGCACGGGAACAAAGTCGGACGCTCAAACTTTCACGAGCAACCTTTCCTCGCTCGTGACGAATTTTCAAACAATCGCCCCGGAGAGGGCGAGCGTTTTGGTCGGAGGTGACTTTTAATGTCGGCATTAGAAGAATTACAATTTCAGGAAGGCTGTATTCATCGTTCACGCCTAAAACATGTTTCTTCCCAGAGGGCATCCACTCGGACTACATTTAGATTACATATATACTAGGGGTGCCAGGAGATAATTTTTACTTTAACTCATGATTAATCGCAAATGTTATATATGCTCTAAATGTACATTAAAATGTGCATTATTTTTTAAATTTCATACACTTGTTAACATAAAAGTGGAAAAAAATGTTAAACTAATAAAAATATGGCTGCATCTTTTAGTCACTGATACAATAATTTCACAAGTCATACAACTGAGTTAAAATGAAAAAGATGTACTGTACTGTTAAAAACAAGTGTGATATTCATTTGTAGAGGTGGGAATCTTGGGGCACCTCACGATTCGATTGCGATTACGATTCAGAGGCTACGATTCGATTATAAAACGATTATTGATTTCCCCCCCAGGCAGCAGAAAAAAAACAATGTATTTTGGTGCTTTTAATGTTTCGTACATTAGTTACAAAAATAGTACAAAAGTCCTCTCAGGCCTACATAAACTACTATTTCAGTATCAAGTTAACAGTTCAAAACAGTAAATAAAATACTCAAGTCCTCATTCTGTAACAACAGCTTTTAAGTATATTCAGTCTTCAACAGAATAAAACATAGCATTGAGCAAAAATATATTATTTTTATCCACTCAAAAGTGCATTGAGGTATAAATGAAAGACAATGTGAACTACTACTTCAATACAAATGCCTAAAAAAAAAAAAGTGTTTTCCTGCTTTTTAAGTTGTGTAAAGATGAACATGTAAACATTAAAGTTTCTCAGAGGTACAAAAAAAAAAAAAAAAAACCTCAAGTGCTTTTCTGCTTTTTAACTTGTGTAAACATGAACGTGTAAACATTAATGGGATCGTTCGGCTTTTTTAACATGAATCTCGATTTGATCCTCACCTCCCGTGTGTGCGATCAGCACTGACTTCTTTCTGACAGCGTTCGGTGACACCAGTTCTGGTTCGACGTTGGACGAGAAGAAAATAAAAAAGAAAATAGTCCAGCAAGCTGGCTGGGGTCTCGGAAATAAAGCGTTTTTCTTCTAAAAACTTTTTGTTTTCAAAAGCGTGATACATTTCCACCACAATACTCTTTTCTGAATAAAGTCAGACGCCATTACCGCCAGCCACTACTTTTCTGTTCGTTCGTTCGTATCACTGCGCGGCGCCCTGTAGAACGCTAACCGACGCACTGCAGCCAGCTAGCTGATACTTCCGCCTCAAGTTGTTTGCCTTTTCGGAGCAGGTCTGATGTCATGAAGAGGTGGGTTGGTCAGCTCAGCCATGCTTGTTGTTGTTTTGAATCTCGAGGCGTGAGTTGTGGATGTGTACTCTCGGTCCGTCCCAAAAAGCGTCCCGAAGACCGCGCGCGCTACTGCGTTTCAGTTCCGCGTACTTTTCGCTCGTTTCGCTTCCCTTGGCATATTTATATAATCGGAATTTGGACGTTTGTGAATCGTTCTCGATTGTTCCACGGCCGAATTGTGAATAATCTAAGAATCGGAAATTTTGCACACCTCTATTCATTTGTGTTGTGGTAATATTTCTGCCACTAGATGGCATAATTGCATTTGTAGTTGGTGACAGCTCAGTGCATTTTTGTTTTAAAATTAAGAGCTATCTAAACTTGAACATGAAGTAACTTGAGAAATTCAGCATTTGTAAAATACAACTTGACCCCAGTCTTCCTAAATTTATGCATTATTATTACATTTATTACTGCTAAATATTGACACGGTAATGTCTGCTGCATGCGACTGTAATTCCCCCAGTACAGGCTTTCCTAGTAAGGGGTGATCATTAATTGCATGTTTAAAAAATAATAATAATAATAATAAAGAAAAGTGGTGTTAAAGGAACTTTAAATTTACTCATAATTAATGCAATAAATTTCCCAAATTCTGACAAAATGTTTTCTGTAGAATATGCGCTTAACTCACAACATGAAAGTAGTAAGTTTGTAATAGAATGCATAGATTATTCAGTTGAATCAAATTAACTAATGCAAAACATTAACGCAACCCACGACAAAAAATGACTACATCTCGTTTTTCTATGACCTCCATGACTGTTATGGATCTCAACATGTCTGCTCGGCCTGGAATTAACAAGTTGTCAGTCTTATTCTCGGGGTCTACTTAAATGTACAAAATGTACTTTAATAAATGGAATTGAAAAACTACTTTTTTGTGGGTACTAATTCACAAATCGTGTTTGCACTCAATGGCCCACATTTGTGGGAGTATTTTGTCCGACAGTATAGTAGACATTATATTGGAATTGGGCACTTGACCTGAGAGTGGAAATCCAGCCGTGGGGCCGATCCTTGAATGAATATGGTGTTTAAATTCATTCAATCTACTACAATCTACAACTATTGGCTTAAATAACTCAAAAAGTTGGGTCAGTTCATTTATGACCCAATTCAATCGGGTTATTAAATTAACCCAAAAAGATGAGTCACTTGAATAACTCACTAACTGGGTTGTTTTGAGGGTTTAATCCAACCGTTTGTGTTAAATAACTGAAAAAGTTGTGTTGGTCCATTCTTGACCCAATCTGGGATATTTTTGACCCAACTGTATTTAGAGTGTTCAGCGCAGATGGGCTCCAACCACACGCAAGTCCAGCTGACTCGGGATCCTCTTTTTTTTATTTCATGCTGCGGAAATGTGCCTTTTTCCTCCCGCACGCTGTTTTATGGTAATGCAATTCAGCGAGGTGTCAAACACGGCTGCGGGCGTATTCCTATCCCCAGCTCACCCTCCCACGCTGGAGGTCCGAGGAGACGGAGAATTCAAGAGTCGCAGATTGTAGCCTCATCATGTCATACATGACACCCGGGTTTGAACAGTGCGACCCTCTCGTCGACAAACGCAGGACTGAAGGCTGATTTAAATTGGACATATTTCAGTGTGCACGAGGGCCCCGTTGCTGTCGTGTTATCCATCCATCCATTAAATCAAATTCTGCCTTGGGGGCTGGCATGCGTTTTTGGCGGGGGGAAACTGCAAGAGTTGTGGTGAAAACAACAGCACGTACGTGAATTCCGTCGCTGATCTCGGTTGCATTTTTTACACCGATGAATATCAAGCAGAAGGGAGGGGGGTGTTAATGGGATTCACACAGGACACAGTCAGCAGCAGTGGACCATGGCGGAAAGCTCCGGGGAATCATGATGGCAACGATGAGGGAGGTGGTTACATCTCCAGCCTCAATATTACCGTATTTTCCGGATTATAAATCGCAGTTTTTTTTCATAGTTTGGCCGGGGGTGCGACTTATACTCTGGTGCGACTTATGTGTGAAATTAACACATTATTATATCATTTCACATGTTATTTTCACACTAAACCGCAAGAGGGCGCTCTAGGCCTGTGTTGATAAGTTCAACATTGCCAGTAGAAGAGCATCGTCTACCTCCCGAGTTGGGGGAGTTGTTTAAAAGTGACACCGAGGATGAAGATTTCATTGGATTTAGTGATTTGGAGTGAAACTGATAGTTTGGTAAACTTGTTAGCATGTTCTTTATGCTAGAGTTATATGAATAACTTGTAGTGATGGGAACATAATTCACCCACGGAACGTTGGGACGAAGGGAGAGTTCCGGGTGGGAAGGTTTTGTTATGTGGAAAAGGGGAGTTAGCCTGTTAGTTTCTAGCTGAGTGGGGAGTTGCTGTTAAGACCTCAGAAGCTGATGTCAATAAAACGGCAGTCTTTGGCCCCGTGCTTCAACACTCCGCCTCCGACTCCCGTCACTGCTCGCTACAAACTCTTAATATGTTACGTCGTTACCGACATTACCAGGTATGTCAGTCATGTAACGTTAGTATACCGTACACTTTATTCAGCCTGTTGTTCTCTCTTTTATTTTTATTTTAAATTGCCTTTCAAGATGACATGTATGTTTTTGATGTTGGATTTTACCAAATAAATTTCCCCCAAAAATGCGACTTATACATGTTTTTTCCTTCTTAATTATGCATTTTTTGGCTGGTTCGATTTATAATCCGGAGCGACGTATAATCCGAAAAATACGGTAGGGACCTCTCCAATGAAATACAGTGGATGAGCTACCGTATCTGGAAAATGTCTGCGTGATGAAATCCTTGTCCGAATGCAAAAAGTACACTATCTATCACAAACCATTTTCAAATGGATAAATAAGAAACATATTGCTTGTGCGCTCCCTTCCGTAAATGGCTGCTTATAATTACTACAATTTGCCGATAATTACGATGCGCAGCTTCACAGCTAATCACCAGGCTGTAATGACATTTTTTTTTTTAGAATTCCTGGCTGAAGTGCCGACCCCGAAAGGACACTCGGCGTGTGCAAAGTGCTTTATAAGGTGGCCCCCACCGGCAGGTTTGCTTTCACTGCTAATGAGACAAGAGGTTTTGTCCCTCGTCATTGCTTCTGCTTTTGTAGCGGAACATATTTCATTGACAATAACATTTCAGGGCTTGCAAGTCTGAGAGTGGGTAACTGATTGCTTTACAAGCCTTGTCGCCGCCTCTCGCCACGGTAAGGACAGGTTATTAGCTAATAAGAACTATAAACCTATGTGGTCTTAGATGACCATGTTTAATGCACCCACCAGGCCTCCGTCATTGACAATATGAAAAATACTATACAACCACAATCAGGCATGAGCTCTGCCGTGAATAATGGGGAAAAAAAAAAAAAAAAAAAAAAGATAGTACTTCACGACACCTGTAAAAACGTTTCGGGTGCCAAATGACCTCTCAAGTCTGTAGGGCTGAACAAATATTTTGAGACATTGGGTGACAACAAGAATCATTTTAAAATGTATTGACAAACCAATTATCATTGTCAAAGATGAGAACAGATGAGTCGAACAGAAAGACCATCACGGAAAGGTCAGCTGCTGCTTTGTACATCTACTTTATACATCTTACTAGAAGGGGAAAAAAAGATTTTTTAAATCAAATATGTTGGTGATTTAGCTCTGCTAACTATAGTGAGTGGTCAGACGACCCTAAATGACATTAAATCCAAAGACACATCACTTTATTAAAATCATGTTTCATGATCTGAAAGTTAGTTTAAAACAATCAAGTCAGTAATTTTGTTATAATTATATATTATCTTGTCTTTCTTCAAGGGAGACTGAAACAGTGGACAGTTGCAGAATAAGAATTTACATTGAAATTTCGTAATTTTCATCATATTGAAGGGTGTCGAGTATTATGTCCATCATGTGGTAGTAAAATAAATAAATAAATAAATAAATAAATAAATAAATATATATATATATATATATATATATATATATATATATATATATAGCCTCCTAACGTTTGCCAAAATGTCCACCCTGTCATTTTCCATCCCGTCAGCAAAATCACATATGGACAATGTCCACTTGCACTAAAATATATACAATAGTTTTAAAAGTATAACATCCACTTAACACAATGAATATGAAGTTCAGTGGAAAATCTCAATTTTTGGTGAGTGAAATGGGCAAGTCCCAAAGACTCTTTATGGTGATATTTAACTTTCAGCGATCTTACGTCGCATTAAATATGTATTGGGTCTTGCTATAATCATGAGCACCGGAGGGGTTTGAGACCACTATTTCAAAAAGGTGGACACGTTTTACCTCAAGTGAGATTATTGTCATCCCATTGATTTGACTTTTACTCAAAATGAACAACGTTCTTGCTTCAATTTCAGGCACAATCCCCTCATGGAATATAATTTTGCCGATTTCCATACAAGTCAGCAATCTCCGCCGCCATTAAAAAAAAAAAAAAAGCAAAAATGGAATAGCTTTTGGCAAAACAAAACATTTCATTCCCGTCCCTTTTTTCATTGTGCACTGTCCACCCCCCACAGTGGACAGTACCCTCACAAATACGCGCATCCCAGATGGAGCTTGCAATTGGAGACCTCTAGTGAATAATCTTCTCATTACTTATCGTGATGAACTGTGGCATGCAAATATCAATAAGGGACTGCGGTGAAGCAATCCAATTAAGGCCCAAAAAAGCTGAAGTCTCATTAGGGCTGAGTCTCTAATAATGCAAATGACACCCCGCTGTTAATCAACCTTGAATATAAACAGTGTCCGTGAATGCACCACCGCAGGTGACGCTTCGCACCCGCCGCACGTGATGAAAGGCCAAGCGTCAACACCGCTCACAATGGCGCTTTTAGATGCTCGAAATTAGCTGCTACTTCCCCTCTGTGAGCCGACAATTGCCAGAGAACGTTCCATGGTATGAATGTCTGCTGATGTTTGCGAGTACCCAAAAAGAATCAGAGTAACAAACCGATTTTTTTTCCACATTGCCTTTTAGACACGGATGTCTGCTTCCTCGGCACGGTCGAGACGAACCCCTAAAACCATGAATTTTGCATTAATCCTTTCTTTTCATGGCAAATCTTCAAAATACAGTAAAACATGAGATGGAGTAGATATAGTGAACCCCTGTTATTTATGGGGAAAGGTGTCTTGGTGCGCCCCGTTTAATATGGCTCCAAGATGGCACCAAAGCAATATTATTATTTTTTTTATATATTAGTCATGGCGATGGATGTACCTTGCCTCTTGTTTTAAAGGCCCAGTATGCCAGTTTCACTCAGGAAAATGCACTTTTTAAATACAGGATGTACACACTTTAACTTTCTCTCAGTCTTTACATCTGGGTTTATGTTCATCTTTGGTGGTGATTTCGTCCTAAACCCCCACCCAGCTACAGCTTGTATTTTGTCATTTTGTGTTTGTTTTGTAAACATCGGGACGTTTCTGTGGAAAGACAGTGTTTACACCCCTCCAGCCAATCGCAGAACGGGGGCGTGGCATGTCGCAAACGGGGTCGGGCGAACGTGTCAGCTGCGTGCTTTCAAATTCCCGCGGGAGTGACGTCACGCAGCCGACAAGTTCGCCCGGCCCCGTTTGCGACACGCCGCCCACCGCTCTGCGATTGGCTGGAGGGGTGTAAACACTGTCTTTCCCCAGAAACGTCCCGCTGTCTACAAAACAAACACAAAATGGCAGCTAGAAATCCACGAAGCGCCTCTCGCTGTTGGAAACGGTGAGTAATTCTGCGAGAACAGAATTAATTGTAGCGGCCATTCGTCCATGCATATCCCGCCCCCAAACATAATGTCGCTCTGTGATTGGTCCGAACCATCACTGGGTGCGGGAGCGGTACAAGATGTATTCTCCGGAGTTTGTGAACTCACAAATATACTACGAGAATCCATCTTGCGAGAGCAAAGGTTATATTGTAATCGAATCTTTGGATAAAATGTACTCTCCGGATCCTCTCCATGCACCAATTTTGGTAAACAACTCCCACTTAGTAAATCAGCTTGTCAAAGCCAATTGTTCGACTCATGACGGGGGCAATCTTCCCCTCCGTTTCCCTCCCCCACCCGCTGGGAATTCCTGTCACACGGGCCGTCCCTCGCTGTCAATATCTCTTTCATTTGTGCTTCTAAAATTACCACTTGTGTCAAATCATTGTTCTCCCAGCCAATCATTCCGAGCCGCCGTCCGTGAAAAAAATCTCGGCTCTTTGCCTCCTTCGGAGCTCTCGTTACACATCACGCCGACTCTTATTCATCATTATCCAGTCGGCGGTTGGTTACGTATGTCCATTCTCCATATGACCTCCTTCCGCGATGAAGACTCTGGTGACCTTCATGCTTAGCACCAGAAGTGATATTAGGCAACAGCAATTCAATTTCACTCTTTGTGGCCTAATAATGTAAACATGAATGTAAACTAGCAAAAAAAAAGGCAAAAATGTAACATCTCACAATATGATTCGCATGTCAAATTGCCACTATTTGATTTCTGTTTGTGTCTTCTGACATGTTATCAATCACAAGCGCCATATATGATAATCCATATGCAAATGCAATCCATATGTTTGAATTGGTCTATTTTCCAGTTAGGTAGTTAAATTTGACTCATATTCTACTATCATATTCATTCATAAAGCCATCTAAAATTGTACAGTATTTACCCACCAGGCAGTTATATTATCAAGTACTGCGATATTGTTTGCATTAATTTAGAAAAGTTTTCCTGAAACTGTTAATGCAATAAAAAAAAAGTAAAATATGCTATTTTGTATAGACATTTAGCATTTATTTTATGAGCATTTAATTAATTTAAATTAATTATATAATATACATCAATTATACAAAATATATACTATTATGAACAATACAAAATAATTAGTTAAAAGTCTAATGAATTACTATTCTGATCATCAACAGAACCACAAATATTTTGTATAAACATTTTTTTTTCACCTCATCTATGTTAAAAATGAAAGCAGGCCCTTGAGCACAACAGCTTGCTCACCGCTGCTCTATAGAATGTTGAATTGTTTACGATGATGAAGAATTAGGTGATGGATGCAACCGGCGATGCTCTTGCAGTTTGCAACATTTGTTTTTTTGTTTTTTTTTTATTCCCGTGCAGAGGCTTAAGTTTTGCACGCGGTGGTAAACACATTCCTCTGCAGCTCCTGCCTTCCTCCGCTCCTCCATTATGAAGTGCTTATTGAACACAGAGTGAATCCATTCAAACTTTATCCGGTGAGACTTTTCCACACTCGCATCTAATCAGATTTATGTCGGGCGGGCGCCTCCAGAGGAGGTTATTTTTCACCAAGCTTGCTCAGCTCACAATCATTAATAGCAAAGTGAGCAGAGTGTCTGAAAAAGCTGTGAGCAGCCAAGAAAAGAAAATTAAATGATGATTTTTTTTTTTTTTAATCCTCTACAGAAATGCATGTCAATTCCAATAATGTTGTTTCCTTTAATGAGGGAGTGCACAAATGTTCTAAACGTGACTGTTGCCATAGCAGCACTTTTATCAGAATGTTCCTCATGTAAAGACGATGTGCCTTACAGCAGCTCATTATAAATTATTCTAGACTTAATGCACCTCACGGTTATGACTTCTAATTGTTGACAGGTGCCTGGAAGTGAGCATAGAATAATAACCCTGGGTGTACTGTGCCACTTGCTGCTTCACGGCATTGAAAACAGCAGAGGCCCCAGAATGGAACCCTGTGGAACACCATACGTATCATTATAGATGTGAACTCTCATTTATTGTGGAATAATCTAATTGTAAAATGTATTTCTTACATGTTTTGATGCATTTTTATTCTTTGTAAAGCATTTATGTCTGAATTTTGGGAGGGTTGGAACGGATTAGGGTATTTACATGGAAAATGCTTCTCTACTTACAAAATTTTCTACTTAAGAACTTTCTTCCAGAACCAATTAATTTCGTAAGTAGAGTTACCACTGTATTGCACATCCGACAACTTAGTTTTTTGGCTCGACATAGTCAGAATGAAGGGATTAAAATAAAATAAAAATAAAAAAAGAAAGAAATCACATGACGTACCATCACAACAGTCACAAATCAACAATTGAGTGCACCAAATTCTCTCCACCGAACCCCTGAGACTGACTCACAGAACTCCTGGGCTAAGAACCACTGCCCTAATGTGGTATAATTATGGTCAAGATGTCAAATAAAAAATATTAATTACAAAAATTCCAATGCACTTGCGAAAAATCTTTTTTTTTTTTCTTTTTTTTTTTTATCTACATGTCCGTAGATTGTCCGTCATCAGATAATGGAACTACACAAAGGTTGAATCGAGGCAACATACTTTTTGTTGTTATTTTTGTTTTCTTTTGCAAAAGCATTGAAAAAAGGCTTACAACAGTGGCTTACCATAATGTTAGTTTTATGTACGCCATTTCGTTGACTGCTGTGAACAAGCTCCTTCCCTTGCAAGACAACACTTGCCATCCATTTGAAATAAAAAAAAAATAAAATAAAAAAAAATAATGCAGTGCAAAGGCGATTAAAGTTTAAAAGAATATACAGTACATAGAGTACAAAGAATGTAACTGCACTGCGAACGTCTCCTGTACTGTTAATTCCGACAATGCTTCCACAATGCAAGCTCTTTCGTGCGTTGTTATTGTTGGCAGTAATTGACTTAGGAACAGCAATGATTTCCTCTAAACTGATGCATTATTCATGATCTCATAGTTTAGCCGCGTTATTATGGATTTTAAAACCCCTGAAGGCATCGCACTCATCACGAGACGGCGGAAAGGCTCCTCAGCGGCGACCGCCGCCATTTGCAAGTAATCACATTTTTTTTTCATGGGTAAAATATATATACGGGAGACACACGTCTCCTCCTTCCCTCCATCCCGAGGCTACACAAAGAGAGCCAGCAGATAATCAGCCCGCGGGGTTCTCTCACAAAGTTTCTTCGCCGTCTGCTGGGCTTTGGCGTCTCGTCATGTCGCTGCCGCTGGAGGAGCGCTTGTCATCTGCTATGCAGCATGTCAAATGTAACAAGAGCACCTGCCAGTGTTTCTCCTCGTGATGCCTCCTAAAGCTCTGGAAGATTTTTTTTTTCCTCTCTCTTCTTTCTCGTTTCTTGGGCACACGGGGCTCGCAGGTTGATCGTTTGCTCCCAGCCATTAGCGCTCCACACGTAAGGCTAAGCAAGCCCCCAAAACAATGTGCCAAGGTTGAGATAGCAGTGGTAACAAGATTCAATGTAGTACCCATTGACCAGGTTCTCAAAATCTGGTATATACTAGATATACTATTTTAATGTGAAATGTGAAATAAACAGCAATGACTGGCTCATAAACAGTGTAATTCACGTTAATAAATAATTCAAATGAATTCACTTAGTCAATTAATCGATTGAATAATCGATAGATTAATCGAGTCTAAAAATATTCGATCGTGACAGCACGAGTGTGGTATGAGTACCACTAGGGTTACGTGGGCTCCCTCTACTGGTATGCAAAAGAATCGACAAATTAAATACAAATGTAATGTACAATGTTGTTGTTGTTTGACTTTCGGCTTAGTCGCTTTCAAGATTTCCTCTAAAACATGAATACAATCAGAAATATTTGAATAAAGCTTGTAGCTACTGTGCCAATATACGACCGTGAAATTCTCACTTTCTAACAACATCGTGTTAAACCTTAACAAAATACAAATAGAGTGATCTTTGAAAAACGAAAGGTATCCTTGACCTCTTATTTCAACCTTCATTACAAAAATGCTTTAAGACCCGCATCCCTAACCTGGCTCCACAGTAATTTCATCGGGAAAAGGTGGGACAATCTGTACAATAATTCGAGCTGATTGGACGATGCGACATTCTACACGTTTGTGTTAACCAATGATGGCAACGGGTGAAAATTTCATCTTCGTTCATGTCCAAGGGGGGGGGGGAGCATGAACATATTACCAGCTAGAAATGCACGAAGCGCCTCTCGCTGTTCAACATTCAACAAGGAAACGGTGAGTAATTCGTAGAACAAACTTGACTAGACGAGAAACAAAGAGAGTTGCACAGAGGGACAGAAAGCAATAATCCGGCAAGACACACGATTCTAAGACTGCACCTACAGACAGTGAATCGAGCCACATGAATATTAAGTCAAAGTCACGTCGAGTTTCTACATTACGGCCCAGGTCCGAAAACAGTCAACTTTCATGTGAGAGGCTCTATAAAACCGACGATTGTTTATCAAGAATTCCATGATTGATGAATCCACCAATGTTGTGAAGTGAGTTTGCTGTGTTGAGACGGACGTCTGCTTTTCTAAAATATGAAACAAGGTTGTTAATTTTTCATTGCTTGGAGTGAAACGGCGTGGTAAAGACCATCAGGGCAACTCTCCTCTCACTTGTCTAAAATAATTAGCATCATGATCGTTGACGCTAGGCTAGTCAACTTGTCCGTAAGGTGAGCGTTTTTGAATGCAGGATTCGTTTGCTTTTTGAAGATTCCTCATTGGCGCCCCAGAGGGAAGTCGAAAGTCTGCAACGTTGACATTAAAACGCAACGCAACGCATAGCATCGCGCCGATTGAAATTTCCACAGCGCTCCGTATGGGAAGCTGGGGAGTTGCCAGCTCCAGATGAATAATGAAACTTCTTCGCCTGCTTTGCTCATTTCTTATTTAATGTGGAACTCTCCTTTGTTGTTCCCGGAGAAAGCGCCCACAGGAGTCAAAAAGAAAACAGTCGAGTTGGCTTTTCACACATGCGTGAAATTGAGTGTGAAGGTTAAACGGCGATGAATAGTCTTTTGTTGCGGAGTTATGGATCACGGCTGGCTTTCGTTCTGACGCCTGCTAAACGTGTACGGCGAGCGGGTTTAGAATGAAGACGCCGTCGGCTTCTAATTGAGCCATTCGAATGCAAAGGCGCGGGTTTAATTGGTGCTTTTTCAACTCAGGTTACTTCAACTTAGCGGCACTTCAAAGTACACCGCGGCAACTTGGATGGAGTGAGGTGTTGAGACGAAGATAAATCATTTTAAAACTTTCTCCACTCTTAGTGCAACCTATAACTTGTACATCTCAACTGAATTGAGTCTAATCTTCTCAAGAAGAACAACTGAATACTGTGATTGCACAAGTGTACACACCCTCATTACCAGGATGTGGGTGTGTTCAGAATGAATCAATTATTAATTAATAAAGTTGGCACGTGAAGACTGCCTTCCACCCCGATCGTTCGTGTCCGTGTGTGAACTCATGGTTAGCATCATGCCATGGGACAGATTTTCTCTCGCTAGAACATGTAGGAAATATGAACAGTTCAAGATACCTCAATCACATTGTGCATCCATCCATCCATCCATCCATCCATTTCCTTGACCACTTATTCCTCACAAGGGTTGCGGGGGGTGCTGGAGCCTATCCCAGCTGGCTATGGGCAGTAGGCGGGGTACACCCTTAACTGGTTGCCAGCCAATCGCAGGGCATACAGAGACGAACAACCATCCACACTCACAAGGGACAATTCGGAGCGCCCAATTAACCTGCCATGCATGTCTTTGGAATGTGGGAGGAGCCTGGAGTACCCGGAGAAGACCCACGCAGGCACGGGGAGAAGATGCAAACTCCACCTAGGAAGGCCGAAGCTTAGACTTGAACCCGAGTCACCCACAAGTTTGAATTTTGGCTTGCGTGTTCTCGCCGTGCCTGCGTGGGTACTCCGGTCTCCTCCCACATTCCAGAGACATGCATGGCAGGTTAATTGGTCGCTCCGAATTGTCCCTAGGTGTGCTTGTGAGTGTGGATGTTTGTTCGTCTCTGTGTGCCCTGCGATTGGCTGGCAACCAGTCCAGGGTGTACCCCGCCTACTGCCCAAAGCCAGCTGAGATAGGCTCCAGCACCCCCCGTGACCCTTGTAAAGAATAAGCGATCAAGAAAATGGATGCATGGATGAATTTTGGCTGACCTTAGTTACAAAACAGTGAATTTTAACTTGTAAAAAATAAAATAAAAATAAATTATATGGTTATTGCATTCCCATAGAGTATTTTTAAAAGGCTTCTAGCTTTATTTAAAAAAATTAATAAAAAATTGCCCACCAATTTGCATCTGACCTCAGCTCCCAAGAAAATGCCTCAGGTTCTTGTCTTTGTCAAACAGTGATGATAGCTGATCAGTGAAGCATTGTGACGAAATGACAACTCCGCCATGTTGTGTGGGTCAATGGAATTAACAGGATTCTTATATTGCAGTATATAAGGCGGTATACTATCTAAGGCAATCTTACATTGGTACACAGTGATAGTTTACCAATTATTCAAAAAGGTGGATTTAAGATCTATAGGAATCTTCCTTTACTTGTAATCTCAAAAGACGATTCGCCAGTTCTGAATGTGCTTCTACTTCAGCCATTTTGAGTGTGTCAGTCCAGATCAACAGGTTTCTTGCTTAGGCAACTATTCTGGAAAGGTTGTGGTTATTCACTGCGCTGCAATCACCCGACAGCAGCTTCCAATGAAAACGATGTTTTGTCATTCTGAGAACACACACACACACACACACACACATACTGTACACGCGGACACACAGGAACACGCACAGCTGCCGTGTTGGATGTCATTTCTCCTTGGCAGAGGCGAGCACATCTTTGCCTTCTGGTAACAAGCTCCTGGCTGCATTAAAAATGTAGTCGCATCCCCCGCTGCAAGATCCATATCCAGCCACTCATGTATGAGATAATACTTGCTGCAATACTAAAAATAAAAAAAATAAAAATACAAAAAGTGTTGTTTGTTGCCTTTCTGTTATACACATTCAGCAGTTGTGCTTTTTCTTTTTCTTTTTTTTAACATCTGTTGCCGTTCCGCTATTTCTTTCCTCGTCCACCTGCTTCTCCTTTGCCGGCCCGCATTGCCTTCGGGGACCTCTGAATCAGCTGGCAAGGCCTAAAGGTTAATAACCTCAAGGGAAGTCCACAGCTGAATGCGAGGGCAAAACAGGAGGTAAGATGGTGGCGGAACCTGCCAAGGTAGTGTATTGGATTTTGATTTAAAAAAAGAAAAAAAAAAAGTGCTCTACAGCTTCTAGCTAAGGGCAATGGAGCTTTTTGGATTTTTTTTTTTTTTTTTTTTTTAATAGTTCACAGGGTCAAGGTGCGTGAAGGTTGTTTGTGCGTCTCGCGTTATGTTGTTGTCTGTGAGGCATGGCGGGGAGAAATGGCGCGCGCGTGCGCGCGCTGCCAAACACGAAGAAAAATCGATTTGCCGGCCACATCGTCAAAAGACAAACGACGCCGTTAACCTTGTGAGCCAGAAAATTAAATATTATTCTCTGTCTGTCATGTGTGTGTGGTGGAGAGGTGATTTCTCTGCATTTCACAAAATGGCGGCATGGACGTAACCTAGTACAAATACTTTGTAACTGTATTTTAGTAGATTTTTCACGGGCAGTGCATATAAAAAGTCTACACACGAATGTTGAAATCCCAGATTTATGAGGTCTAAAAAAATTTGATTAGTATTTCAAAATGTTTTATTTTTATTAATGTATCTTGTATATAGTTCTATTTTTTCAAAAGGGGAAGTAAAAACAAAAACCTGGCATTTGAACAGAGGGTGTGCAGACTTTTTATATGCACTGCATAAAAACAATCTACTAATCTCAACGTGAGAGACTATTTTATTTGTATTTTTTTTTTACTTTTTTTTTTTATAAACAATTTTTATTGACAAAAAACAAGGTACAACCAGTCACACCATCGTGTCATCATTTTGTTTTGATAAATTTTACCCCAGTAAAACTAAAAAAAAGACTGAATGAAATGAAAATGACTTTTGAAAAACAACCACCCCAGAACTTTTGTAACTTTTACTTACTATTTTTTCAAACCAATTCTCTACTTTCTACTTCTTACTTTATCGAAATAAGCCTGTTAGTTTGTACTGACCCAGCCCAGCCCGACTCTAACCGAATGTAGTTCTGCCACTGATGTTTATTGATTATGTTTCAGTTTGCTATCTTTATTCAAAATGTATTAATGGACTGGTTCTTCGAAATTGTGGGCCCACCGGGCATCTGCCCGGTCTGCCAGATGTCCAGTCCACTCCTGTACACAAGTATCTGTACTTTAGTAGAGCGCAGAGTGTGAGTACTTTTTTTCCCCGTATCGGGCATTAAATCACGGTAACAATACTCGGACTGACCTTCAAACCCCGAGCGAGAGTTGCGCGCCACGTACCCGTGTGGGACCGCAGCACCGCCGGGTCACGCTAATGAGCAATTACATCCACAATCAGCCATGCTAATTCACTTAGCGGCGGGGTGAATGCATTCCCGGCAAGCAGGAGTCACATTAAATTAATACACCTAACGTGGCGTTTAAGTACCAGAGTCGGTCGGCCACACTTGCATGAATAGTCTTCCAACACGCGCGCACACGCCGGGCTTACCGTTTAATTTGGACTTCACACACACCCTCGGGGACAATCTTGATCTTTTCTCAGTCCGCTTCTACTGTAGCTGAGATTTCATTTCTCTTCAACAGAAGGATCCAATCTGTTTCAAAGAAAAAAAAAAAAGTGCAAAAGCACACTTTGATTTGTCTCTTGAACGACACTTTGATTCGTCTCTGGACCGCACCTCTTTGGACAAGCTTTTCATTTAACATAAAAAAAATGGAATTCAACAAAAAGACAAGTTCTGTTTTTAATGAAATCTCATTAATATGCCCTCACCTCAAATGCACTCTCTTTTTTTGTTTGGTTTTGTTTGCTTCAGTTTTTCATCTAGCCACCAGTAGCACCCTGAACTCGGGTGTTGCAGTAACGTACTTACAGCACCAATTGAATGAATAATAATGTCCCCCCCCATCATTTCTTCATTGTGTATTTTCTGCTTTTTATTTTTTTATATACATCAGTGTTTCCGACACAAGACATGTTTATATATTTACAATAACATATGTATATATTCATAGGCTACATATGCAATTTCAACATATTAAAATTTTTAGGAGACTATTTAAATGTTCTTAAACTTTACTGTGATAAGCATTTTACATTTTATTTAACGTTTATACAATTTTATGTATTTTATATTTTTTATTTTATCTATTTTACATATTTTAAATAATAATGTATGTGTTTAAAATAATTACCAATGTATATGTACTTATAAATACAGTAAATACATTTTCTAAAAATATATTGGTAGTAAGAAAAAAAAAAATTCTTTCTTTCAATTTAAATGATATTTATATATTGTGTGATTTTTTTTCTCATTTTTAAAATAACAAAATGGACTAAAAAGCTATTTGTGACATGGGTATGTGTCATAACTAGAAAAGTGCTTTCTATCAATTGATTTTATGATTTTCTTCTTGCAATTGACTTCTTCCATGAAGCACGCTGGTTGTTTAATGACATGCTATGGGGCAGTTGGAACCCATTTACAGATGCAATATTTTAAATTTCATGGAGCTGTTTGACATACTGGCTCCACAGACTGCTGTTCAAACATTTGCACATCTATATGCACGGATCATTAATGCGTCTGATGCAAAAATCTACTGCAGTTAACGTGTGGGCCAATCAATCAATCAAATTACATATGGCCGAGGTACTGCAGTAGCAGTAAAAGAAGACATTTTATTGGTGAGTAATAAGTACATTAGATGTGAGGATATGCTTCTATTCTGCGGTGAATACATGCAAATGAGCACATCGTTGGGGAGATGGAACACCTACTAATATGTATTATTTTGTGGCAAGACGTAATTGCAACCAGCAATCAGGAATTCTTTTCCCGGCACATGGAGGCGGCGCGCCATCCATCACGCCGCTCGGACGCCCTATCAGGAGATTACTTGATAAGTTGGCCTGCCTAATCTAGTTAACGTGGTAATTTTTTAGATTTTAACGATTCATTTCCTCAATAAATGTGTGTCTGCGGACACTCCTTCCGCTAAATGGGGTAGCCAAAGCATTTAAATAGTGCACTGATAGTAGTGATGTAACGCTAAGGGCAATATCGTGATATTAAAACTGCCACAATATCGTCATCGTCATGTTCACAATATTTAAAAGGAACACATCTGTTCAAAAACTCAGGTTGATTTCCATTTGTGCAGTTGTAGCACCCTCTAGTGGCTGGTTTATTAGTGCAACTTAATTTTCATTAGGAATGTTTTGGCCTTCTATGTTTAAAATCTATGCTAATTGTCAAATGAAGGGGAGCCTAATTTGCTTGTGAAGCGATTAATGTGTGCTTGCTTTAGCAAGTAAGTGCCTCAATATTGTTATTAGCGATTGTAGGTGGTTTATATGCATTGCTGTTATGTACAAAAGCACAATATTGTAAGTAAGTTTTTTTTTTTTAAATAAACATTTCCAAGCTCCAAAAAATATTCCCTCCCAAAAAACACTGCTAAACATTCACCATACATTTCTTTGAAAAACGGGCGAGTGTAATTAGGCAGAAATATCTATCGATCTATCATATATATATATATATATATATATATATATATATATATATATATATATATATATATATATATATATATATATATATATATATATCCATCCATTTTCTTGACCGCTTATTCCTCACAAGGGTCGCGGGGGCTGCTGGCGCCTATCTCAGCTGGCTCTGGGCAGTAGGCGGGAGACACCCTGGACTGGTTGCCAACCAATCGCAGGGCACACAGAGACGAACAACCATCCACACTCACACGCACACCTAGGGACAATTCGGAGCACCCAATTAACCTGCATGCATGTCTTTGGAATGTGGGAGGAGACCGGAGTACCCGGAGAAGACCCACGCGGGCACGGGGAGAACATGCAAACTCCACCCAGGAAGGTCCGAGCCTGGACTCGAACCGGAGACCTCAGAACTGGGAAGCGGACGTGCTAACCACTCGACTACCGTGCCGCCCTATATATATATATATATATATATATATATATATATATATATATATATATATATATATATATATATATATATATATATATATATATATATATATATATATATATATATATATATATATATATATATGGATCCATGAATAGTGAAAATTCACGTAAAATGGACACCCGTTTCCAAATATATTCCAAAAAGTGCTGATAAACATTCATCATATGTTTTCTATGAAAAACAAGTAGAGGGGGAAATCCTGGAAAAACAAGCAAGCAAAAAATATATATGAAAACATAGACTGTTTATGTTCTTTATGTATAAATTTCAATTTCTACGAATGCCTACGTTTTCTGCGGGTGCTGAGAGTCGGAAAAAAAATTACGGCCGAAGAAGAGACAAAAGTGTCCACCTCTGGCATAAAACAGCCTGAAGGCTCTTTTTTTTTTTTTTTTTTTTTTGAGCAATTGTTCACTTGCTCCTTGCTGTAAAGTTTGCTGTCTCCATCTAACGCAGGTAGTTCTGATTTTTGCAACACATGATGCGTCAAGAAACTTGTAAGTCAAGTTACCGCTGAACATTCATATTTATTTAATTATTTTTGCTAAATCATCCAGGCACACATAAAATTGCCTGCAGTACACGGTATGCCTCCATGTGCAGTATGGCTGCCTGTGTATTTCCCCATCTGCATTTTGTAGATAAACACATGCAGAAGCCCTAAAATATACGTTGCCTTTTAAGTCAGGGGCCGGCCCACACATCCCGAGGTGTTCTTCGCAACTTTGGACTTTTTTTTTTTTTTTTTGCAGAGTGTGAACCGGCAAACGCGGACATCCAATAAATTGCATCAGATCCTATCACCAGCCGGCGTGTCTTTTAATCTCGCCACGAGCAGGCGGTGGTGTTTAGTCGGACCGCGCTTGTATCTCACTCACGCAGACCTCCTCACCCGGGTCTGTGCTGCGGACCGTTAAAAGCGGTCACGATCGACTCGATAACCCGCGCGCGGCGTTTACTCTGACTGGGGTTTGGTAATCACGATGCTTTTAGTTCACAATTGTGTTTTCGGGGTTTTACACATGTTGCTTTTGTGATGCCACATGTAACATATTATGAGTGGGATTTTAATAAAGACGTTGTTGTACGCAGTAGGGATGTAACGATATCCAAATATCACGATACAATATTATCACCATATAAAGGTCACAATACGATAATTATCACGATATTGTGGGGAGGCTGGCGATACTAATAAAGATCACAATATTGTAAAAAAAAAAATATGAGCTCATACTAAAAAAAAGCTTTTGTAATTTACAGCAATGCATATAAACAACCTACAATCTCTAAGAAGACTTAATATTGAGGCACTTACTTGCTAATGCACGCACATATTAAGTTCCTCCACATATTGACTCGCTTCACAAGAATATTACGTTCCCTTCACCTGACCATTGGCATAATGTTAAACATCGAAGGCCAAAACATCCCTACTGAAAATTAAATTGCACTAGAGGGTGCTAGAACTGCACAAATGGAAATCAACCTGACTTTTTTAAACCGATGTGTTCCTTTTAAATATTGTGAACATGATGATGACGATATTGTGGCAATTTTAAGATCGCAATATCAGGATATTGGCCATATTGTTACATCCCGAGTGCGCAGGAAGTTTGATAACCGGTGGGTGACCTGTAAGTCACACCATCTCACATCAATTTCGATTTTTCTCTATCAATAATAAGCACAAATGGACAAACCACATATGTTTGATCCTGGAGTGGACTGTACCATTCACATCTTCATCAATCCAACAGCAGCAAAACATGGTATTTTTGGGGAGGTCAGTTCTGGCCCATTTTGGCAGGAAATATTAACTTGAAAAAAAAAAAAAGTTCATGGAGTGCTGGGAAACTTTCCACAAGCACACCAGCGGCACCCTATGGGGCACCCGTATGAGTAACCCAGGTTTGCTTTGCATGCTTATCGTAAAAGTTCCAAGAATTCACTTTCAATTAAATCGACACTTGAGCATGTCAGTTTGCCAACTTGCATATGCACACAAAGCCAAATCAATAGTAAACAATGCTAACAGTCAACATGCTGTGCGTTTCCCGTTTGTTGGCGCAGTCAATTATCCACTGCTGTGTGTACTCGTCCTGATCACACAAATCCATTCTTGATGCGCGCTTGTTTACTGTATTCCTCTCTCTCACACACACACACAAACACACACACACACACACACACACACACACACACACACACACACACACACACACACACACACCCACACACACACACACCCACGCACACAAGTGCAAACACACATTTATTTTCTAAGGCATCAATTGCAGTTGCAAGACAATATGCACGGATTGCGTCAGCGTAAACACCCAGCGGCGCGTGACCTTTTGATGACGGCACAGCCGTGAAAAAATTGGCGGAGATGATGGAACTCAGCAATTTCTCGCGAGGAGACACGGGCAAACGCCATTTTCGTTGCGAAAAATCATATAAATTCAACTTGGCATTACAACAGGGTTGTCCAAACTTTTTCATTTGAGGGCCACATACAGAAAATCAGAAGGACGCAAGGGCCACATAATGTTATGAAATTGTGTTTAGTCCTAAAAATTGTAAAAATAATTTATTTGGGCTTTTGAATATTTACAAAAATGCTACAGTATATAAACCAATTTATTTGTAATATGGCAGTAGGGTTATTATAGTTTTGAAATTTTTCATTTTAGTTTTTATTTTGATTTGAGTTTTTTTTTTTTTATATAGTTAGTTTTAATTAGTTTTCAGGGTGGTTATGATACTTTTCATTTTTATTAGTTTTAGTTCTTTAATAAATGCTGAGGTTTAGGTTAGTTTCAGTGTTAGTTTTAGTTTTGTTTTGTTTTTTAATGTGTATTACTTGTGCGCAATATTTGAAAAAACACCATGGTCGCGGCGTCATTATTCCAGTTTATATCAAAATAAATCTACTAAAAATCACATTTAAAATCATCCCCAAAGACTCATGCATTAAATTAATTACCAAAGACTAAAACAAAGGACCTTTTTGCTATAATTATAGTTACTAAACACAATTTCTCCTCATAACATCATGTGGCCCTTCGTCCTTCTGATTTTCTGTATGTGGCCCTCAAATGAAAAAGTTTGGACACCCCTGATCAAGCATCTGGTCGCCAGATCCGATTGGTTCATCCTGCTGTTTGTTGAATCTAATGGATTGAAGGTCAGAGTGTAAATCTTGTTGTTGAATGGAAACAATCCCCTTTTGAGTGTTTCCAAGAGAGAGCGAGCGAGCGAGAAAACTCACTAATCCTTAATATCACAAATGTATATAATCCCCTCTTTTCTTCTTCTTTTTTTTTTTGTTTTTACTTTGACCTTTTTGCATCGCGAGTGGCATCAAATCCAATTCCGCGGCCCGCCTCATCGGACTGATCTCGGCAAGCTGTGAAAAGCCGCAGTCGTCATCCAGCGCCGGGTCCTGACATTTAAATAAAAGATGATGCAATCCAAAAGAAACGCCGCTTGCGCTACAAAAATCTGATAACACAGAATAGCTTTTACCCCATTTCATAAGAAGGTCCTCACTTGACGGGAGAATTATTTTTATCTCCTGTCAGGCCGTTAAATATTCATGGGAATGCCTGTGCCATATTTACATACAACGCGGTATCTGTAGGTTAGCCCCGTTCAAGGGCATGCTTTTACTTTGTGTACGGGCTTGATTAACCAACTTTGCGTTCCGTCGAACTGAGAGTAAGTCGTGACGCAAGGTGGCGGCTTTTCGTCTTCCCATTCGGATACATCGAACGCCGTCGCGTCGCTTCATCGTCAAGAAACCGGACGCGATGAATATTTCATCCCGGTTTCGCGCTGCGCCTTTGCCGCCTGCATACAGATGTCAGCCGCATTAAAACGCTGTTTGGCGCCATGACGCTTCTCGTTTAGGGGTAAGGGTGGTGTTATCAAGCGCTTTGCCGGAAAAGCACTTCTGTTTATTGTCACGTCGCCCAGGTGAAATGAATATGCGTGTTTTGTACTGGGGTGTAGCAGATATTTTAGTTGTGTCCAATACTAGCAAGCACAGCAGAGAATACAAGCTACAAGTATAACTCATATTCCAAATGAAGTCATTTTACCATGTAAGACGAAAAAGTTCCATCCATTTTCTACCTCTTATATTGATTGTTGTTAAAGGTAAGATATATCAAATCTCATTATCTGTCACCCGTCAATCCCAGAGAAGATTTCGACAAACAACAAATCACACACAATTTAGTCATATTAACCAGACCATGACCACCATTAGTTTAATACACAACGGGACGTGGATTTTTACAAGAGCTTGATTCAACTTAACTCATTCACTCCCAGCCATTTTCACAGAAGCAATCCCGTTCGCTCCCGGCTGTTTCACTGGATTTTGCAAGGCCCACAGAATATTGTGTTCTATTGCTATAAAAGCAAGACCTATCAAAAGAAAGATTAAAGTCTCTTCTTTCATCAGGAAAAAAAAAAGTATGTTTCTATCTGTTTCCGTTTTGCAGCAATTAGCATTAGAACAGAGCTAAGTTTCATCAGTTTTCACAAATCTATTCAAAATTGTATGTAATTGAGCTTTTTTTCTACATGGCCCTGGTTGATCTCCTTTGCTCTGCTGCCACCTGCTGGCCGTTTGTGTAATAACTAACATTTCTGCAACCGTTCTTTGCAGTTGAGAGGCTGCATCAAAGACTGTATGCTCTTGCATAAAAAACAAAAAAAACAAAAAATAAATAAATAAATAAAAAAAACACGTATAAATACGTCTTTGGGACATTTAGAACATTTAAAAAAAAACATATTTACACGTTATTGGGAGCAAATGAGTTAAGGACTCACTCTAAAATAATTTTGTTCTACCAGAGCTGCATGGCTAACATGTTAGGTCATTTTGACTTTGCGTTGCCTGGCAACTTCAGGTAAAAATAAAAAGGACCAAATGTTGACGCCTTTACATTATTTCAAGTGTGGTGCTTAAGCCTACTTGTATGTCATCAAGTTCACGCGAAAAGCTTTTAGTTTTAGTGTAACTCTGCAAATGTGCGCAAATGTTTTTGTGACACCAGCCAATTCTGAGCTCAAACAGTTTAGACTTTTCTGGGAAGAATTTCTACAAAAAAATGGAAGGTTTTATAGCCGTTGCTTCGTGCACACGGAACAGAAAAGCTCCTTTACCAAACGATGGAAGATTGTCCAAGTGCAGTTTAAGTCTCATCCTAAAAGGTCAACCAAAAGTGATGTGGAAAACCCAATATGGGATGTGAGACGTCACACTGACTGATTTAATTAGAAGCGAGGAGCAACAAACTAGGCCCAATTATCAGTTTGTACACCATTTAAGAAGAACAATGGGAAACAAAGAGAAAGTAGTCCTCCCTAAACTATAATTGATGAGTTAATTGTTTAAAAGGTGTATCCCATCTTGCGGAGAGACTTCTAATAATCCAACACATGAGGTGGGATTTGTTGTCAATGCGTTTTCTTCCCTTTACTCCAAATCTTCTCGATGTGCTGCCATCCCATGAATTTTACATGCACTCCTTGCCAGCCCATCAGCGGTGCTTAATAAAATCAGTGCGTAATGGCGAGGTAAATTACACCCTAATTGTGGTGGCATCAATTAATTATTCATCTGCAGCTTCCCTGACAAAGCCTCCGACCTAGCATTAGCATTCTGCGAGGAAGATGTGAGGAAGGATCGCATGTGCATCTAGCGCAAATTGAATTATATAACAGCCTCCTTCATGTCGCCGGAGCTTTGTTTACTGAACTCGGTACTAAAATTGCAGCTTTATTGAGAAATGATTGTGATGGATATGTTGCGCATGCTAACACACTTAAGCTGAGAGGTTAAAATTAGATTTACTGGAGAAGAAAGTGACATCCTTGCATCCGTGTACTGTAATCTTGCCGTTATATGAAACAAATGAAGCAACCAATTAGGTAGACTACATACAAAGGAAACAACTGTACTCTCGTTTACTGTTCTGAATCATGTAATTTTGGAAGATTCCAGTATTTTTGCCGCACAGACAACCAATTATGCAAGGCCAGTAATAAATAAATAAATAAATAAAATATTTTTTTAATGTTGTTTTTACGAGGGAAGGAAGCCTGTTTCCATCAGTTATTTTAGTTTGAGGTTATTTTGTGTCAGAAAGGGGACATTTAGGAAAACCGATAAGTCACCCACATGGTGCACGCTATCCTTAGCTTTAACGTGGCTAGGCTATCACATGTACAAAAAGACAATTAACGTAATTTTACGACATATTGTCGTGCACAAATCCTAAGCATACTGTAACCTGAAATCAAGCCAAATTTTGGATTCCGGTGGGGCGCAAAAAAACAACAACATCAACATATAGCCCATGTAACTCAAAGCCAGTCTTTCAAATGGAAGCGCTTTTTATATGCATGTTTTTGTTTGTTTGTTTTTTGAATGATTAACTGCAGGAATGCTGTAATTAAAAGTTTAATACAACTGTACCATGCACTTCACTTCACAAATATGGCACTTTACTGTACTTTAATTTATTTAATTCAATCTCCGGTGTAATAACTTTATTTATTTATTGATTGAATTTTTATTCTTCTTCTTCTTCTTATTATTATTATTATTATTAATTCAATCTCTGGTGTAATAACCTTATTTATTGATTGATTGAATTTTTATTTTTCATTTTATTATTATTATTATTATTATTATTATTATTATTATTATTAATTCAATCTTTGGTGTAATAACCTTATTTATTGAATGATTGAATTATTTTTTTATTTTTTTATCTGTTCTCATTGCTGCTGGACATGTAAATTTCCCAGAGGGAGCCACCCCAAAGGGATCAATAAAGTCAAGTCTAAGTCTAAATCTAAGTTGTACTCGGCATTCGCCCTGCAGCACATGGCTCATTTGCATGAGACAAACACTCCCATGAAAACAGGCTGATCCAATTGAACGTTTTTAAATAGTGCAAAAAGCATAACGTCTCCTTTAAACAACAAATACGGAATGGTTTTACACTTAAAGCACTACTGAACGGTTATTTTCCCCAAATCGGCTGGATCTGGTGGGGCGCACGTAACAAGACTGTCTTCATTCAGTGGT